>NW_027454749.1:0-62114 GCF_040206685.1 Ascaphus truei
TACAATTGCAACAGCACTGGTCACATCAGACCAGATTGCCCGGAACCCCTGCGTTCCAACGGACCCTATCGAGGGCAACGCACCCCAGCTGCAAAGCCGGTAGCCCGCGTGCGGGTGGCTTCCACCAAAGAACCAGGACCGGTCATGGAAACAACTCCCAGCGAGACGTCCCATGTCACCCCTACCCCGGTTTCTTCAGTGCCTACAGCCAGGAGCGGAGGACATCACAGCGCAGACCTGCAGCAGACGGACGGCAGGAGCAAGCATCTCACCCCGGTCACAGTCGGTGACCGGCAAGCAGTTGGCTTACTTGATTCAGGAGCTGCAGTGACCCTGGTCCGACCTGATATGGTCCGGCCAGAGGAATTGATCCCAGGCCCTGGGATACAGATCACTGTGGCTGACGGAGAGCCACGTTTCCTGCAGGTGGCCCGCATTTTTTTGGATTGGGGGGTGGGCAAGGGTGTGCGGGAGGTGGGGGTTTTACCAGGTTTGGATGCTGAAATTCTTTTGGGCAATGACCTGGGACCGATGACCTGCACCTACGACCGTGTGCCCCAGCCCGCTGCAGTGGCGGCGGTTACCCGGAGCCAGACCGCGGCAATGTCGGCGGTGGCCACCCCAGTCCCCCAGCCTTTGGGACCAACGTTAGCGGAGGGCACAGAGGAGCCCAGGGAGGTAAGCCAGGATCAGTTGCAACCACAGGCTGACTTACTGTTCCCCCTTACCGTGTCCCCTTCCCCTGACAATGACATGACTGGGGGGGGGGCAGATTTAGGAGCCCAGTTTAGGGAGGCAGTGAAGGCAGACCCTACCCTGGCCGGCGTGAGACTTCGGGCGTCCGAATCTCAGGCAGGGGAGGGCACTGAGCGCTGCCTATGGCATAAGGGACTCCTATACAGAGAAGAAGGGAACCCGAGAATAGAGAAGGGATTGACCGGTAAGCGACAGCTAGTAGTACCCCAGGGGTACCGACAGCAATTGTTACGGGTAGCTCACTCTATTCCGTTAGCGGGACATCAGGGGGTCACCAGAACGCGAGCCCGGTTATTGCAGTGTTATTTCTGGCCGGGGGCATCCAGGGATGCGGCTGATTTCTGCCGCTCCTGTGATGCCTGCCAGCGAGTAGGTAAGGCGGGCGACCGTGTGAAGGCACCCCTGAGACCCCTACCGATAATAGGGGAACCCTTCCAGAAGGTAGCGATGGACCTGATAGGACCCCTCATGATTCCTAGCAGGTCAGGGAAGTGCTACATCCTCACGGTGGTGGATTTTGCCACCCGGTACCCTGAGGCGGTAGCGCTGGGCACCATAAGTGCCAAGACAGTGGCAGCAGCTTTGCTGAACATTTTTGCTAGGGTAGGTTTCCCTAGTGAGATCCTAACTGATCAGGGGTCGCAGTTCATGAGTGAACTGTTACATTGTCTCTGGGATGCCTGCGGTGTACAGCACCAGCGCACTTCCCCTTACCATCCCCAAACAAACGGATTATGTGAGAGGTTTAATGGTACCCTGAAGCAGATGCTTCGGACCTTTATAGAGGTGGAGGGGAAAGACTGGGAGATTCACCTGCAGCACTTGCTGTTTGCATACCGAGAGGTACCGCAAGAATCTACAGGCTTCTCCCCCTTCGAGCTACTATATGGCCGCAGGGTACGTGGACCTCTGGACCTCTTCCGTGAGGGATGGGAGGGGGAGACTACTGCTACTGATGCTTCAGTGATCCAGTATGTAGTAGATCTCAGAGACCGGTTAGAGATGCTTATGGGGGTGGCCCAGGACCACCTCAGGGCTGCTCAGACCAAGCAGAAGCAATGGTATGACCAGCAGGCCGTAGCAGAGAATTCATCCCAGGACAGCAGGTGCTTGTTCTCAAACCCACTCGGGAGAACAAGCTGATGGCTGCCTGGTCGGGACCGTACCCGGTTATCCGAAAGGTGAATGAGTGCAACTATGTTGTACAGGTAGCGCCTGAGAGGCACAAGACATATCACATTAATATGTTAAAGGAATACAGAGCACCGAGTATGGGAGCAGTAATGGCCATTTGTAGCCCACTGCTGGAGGATCCGGCGAGCAATGCTCTGCCTGATCTCCTAGGGGAGGCAAAGCAAGGAAACACTGTTGAGCAGGTAGAGATCGGGGCACAGTTGAGTGCTAGGCAGAAGGGAGAAGCCAGGGACATGCTAGCTCAGTATAGCGCCCTCTTCACTGACATGCCAGGGACCACACATCTCACCAAACACCCAGTACACACAGGGGACCTGCAGCCTCTGCATAAGCACGCTTATAGAGTGTCAGCAGAGGTCAAGACAAGTATGGAGAGAGAGATTGAGGAGATGCTGACCCTAGGGGTAATTACTCCGTCCCAGAGCCCTTGGGCAAGTCCAGTAGTCCTAGTGCCTAAGAAGGACAAAACCACCCGGTTTTGTGTGGACTACCGGTTGCTCAACGCTGGGACGGTGTCAGATGCTTACCCCATGCCCCGCATGGATGAGTTACTAGATGAACTCGCGGGGGCAAAGTATCTGACCACCATGGATCTGAGCAAAGGCTACTGGCAGATTCCCCTGACCCTGGAGGCTAGGGAGAAGTCAGCATTCATCACTCCAAGTGGCCTCTATGAGTTTTTGGTGATGCCATTTGGGATGAAGAATGCCCCGGCTACCTTCCAACGCCTGGTCAATAGGTTACTGGAAGGGATGCAGAGCTATGCCAGGGCTTACTTAGATGACATTGCTGTCTTTAGTAATTCCTGGGAATCCCACATAGGACATGTAGCTGCGGTGCTGGATAGAATCAGGGAGGCTGGGCTTACCTTAAAACCCACTAAGTGTATGGTAGGTATGGCAGAAGTCCTGTACTTAGGGCACAGGGTGGGTGGAGGGCATTTCAAGCCAGAGCCAGCCAAGGTAGAAGCCATAGTTCAGTGGCCTGTTCCAAAAACCAAGAAACAGGTCATGGCCTTTTTGGGCACCGCAGGGTACTACAGGAAATTTGTCCCACAGTACAGCGCCGTGGCCAAACCCCTGACTGATCTGACTAAGAAGCAACTGCCTGTGCTTATTACCTGGTCTCCTGCTGTGAAACTGCTTTCCAGGCACTGAAAGCTGCGCTTGCTGAGGCCCCCATCCTGGCTGCCCCAGATTATACCAAGCATTTTCTTATTCAGACTGATGCCTCAGACTTTGGTGTGGGGGCTGTGTTGAGCCAGGTGGGGGACGACGGCAAAGAGCACCCTGTGGTGTATCTCAGTCGCAAACTGCTCCCCAGGGAGGTGGCATATGCCACCATTGAAAAGGAGTGCTTGGCCATTGTGTGGGCACTCAAAAAGCTCCAGCCCTATGTCTATGGGAGCGCTTTCACGGTCATTACCGACCACAATCCCCTGAGCTGGCTACAGAGGGTATCAGGGGAAAATGCCAAACTGCTGAGATGGAGCTTGGCTTTGCAAGAATTTGAATTCACCATTCAGCACAAAAAGGGTAGTGAAAACAGCAATGCTGATGGACTTTCACGCCAGGACTATCCCTCTGAGACTGAATTCATTAATGGTGCCAGCAGTGCCCCACTCCCCGTCAGGGCCAGTGGGCCACAGGACACGCATTAAGAAGGGGAGGTGTAGAGGGAGAGAGGGGGTGGCCCGGTATTAAAGGGGTTGCACCCCATTTGGCCACCCCTGACCGCACCAGGGAGACAAGGGGTTAACTGGGCTGAGGTCCAGAAATGTGATGTAACCCTTGTTATGACATGTAAATGTATTTTCCCCTGTTCCATTGTAATGTCTGGTTACTCAGTGTTTGCATCACACACACACTAGAATCCATCCGGGAGCACAAGGGTTAATAATTCTTTAATGATTATAGCTCTTTGTGTAAGTTTCCCGCCTTTTCGGGCACCATTTTGCAGGTCCCCATTGGCCGCCATTAGGGCTCAATGCATTTCAATAGGAATTTGTGCTGTTTTCGTCCTGTTTCCTGTAGTGACCAGCAGGTGGCGTCCGAGAGGGAGAGCGGCGGTTTCCCATTGAAAGTCAATGGGCTCATTGACTTCAATGGAGATGCCTCGAGGTAACCTAGTTGGCTGCCGTCCAGACCGCAAACCGCAAAGCGGATACAATGTCCTTCAAAAGAGCTAAAATCACTGGGTCAAGTTCAACGTCAATTAGCGGGGAAATAAACTGTTTTAGGGCACCTAGGGATAAAATTATTTTTGCCCCTAGTTCCTAAGCGTCCCCCCACTCGACCACCACCGGGTCCCCGAATCCTGGACCCCCGATAAGGGTCGAACCAGATAGAGCGGGTCGCGCCATAGGCTTTGCCGGCGGCGGCAGAAACGGCTCAGAAAAATGACTAAGTGAGAAATGCTGAATTTTAGGAATCCATATCTCCGGTTCCGGAGGGTTCAGCGGATCAGGGTTTGGGGTATCTGTAGCCACTGCTCCGGCATCGCTGCAGAACCATCCTTGACCCGCTTGGACCAACCCGATGGAGTATGGACCCCCTTGAAGTTCGGGACTTTTCCCATAAACTTCAATGGCAGAAAACCCCCATTGACTTCAATGGCGGCGATTTACCATTGAAAGTCTATGGCGGAGCTGCCCGTTGTTTTCAATGGGGATTTAGTGAAAAGCTGAGATTTCTTTTTCAATGGAGATTTTTGTATTAAAATGATTTAATGTGCATTGGTGTAACTTCGGTTTCTTAGGTCGTAGCAAGTCGCTTTTTGGACCATATGGTGTCCCAGTTCTGGCAATGCGAACTGGGAAGTTTGGACCTGCTAAACCTAACGGAACCGGATATTTTAATACGTTTATGTTTTATGCTTAATAGTGTATCTTAAGGTATGGACAAAGACCCAGAAGAGATTCTTTTGGGCCATAAGGTAGCAGATGGCCCTGGGGACGCCGCTATGTCTAGGATTTAAGTGCTGTTCAAAGAGTTTTATCACCCTCACTGTTTATCCGAAGCCCAAACCAGGGCAGGTCTTAAGTGTTCCAGTTAACACCTTTCAACAAAGGTTTTCCTGCCAGAACTCCAAATGGTAGACTGTCTGGCATTCCTGACGTAAATGTGGGGCTTCAGAAATGAGACCCCCAGAGTTCTACTGCGCATGTGCCAACTAGCAGGGGGGCATGGGTCAGAATGCTTTCCCACGTTAGTGAGTGGCTGGAGGTAATTGTAAACCAATCCCCTGTGCTTAAGGTTAAGAATAGAAGGAGAATGGTTTATAAACTGCTGTCCACCCATATATCCTTTGTCTTCGTTTGCTGATATGGTTACCTGATATCACCTGAATGATTTCCTCACTGCTGAAAGAAATGCTACATCATACTTCTCATTCCCCAACCCTTAAGTAAGTGTACTTCTTGTTCGTTACTGTATTATCTGTTGTGTTCACCTATATTCTAAGGAATAAATACAATTTATTATATCTTAAGCCTCGTTCAGTTCAAACCCAATTATTTTTGTGTAATATTAATAAGCCTGTGGAAGCTATCGTCACAAGGAGGTATTATAGTGTGTATTGTGGGGAGAATTAGTGTGTGTGTTGTTTGGGAGTGATATTCGGGAGGATTGTGTGTGCAGAAGGAAGAATGAGTGAGGGGGGAGTAAGGGAGCAGGATTGAATGAGAGGGGGTCATTGAGTGATAGCGGGGAGGGGAGGGAAGAGTGAGGAGAGTGGGTGTAGGAGGGAGCAGTGCAAGAGACCGTCGGGGGCAGAATACATGGTGAGAAGGGAGGCTGCCTAGAAGCATAAAAATCTACTTCACCACTGTTCTGTACTCTCTTCAATACTCTGTGTTACAGATCTCTCTGGCAAGAAATGGGGTCCAATGGCAAAGACTGCTCTAAATAAGATAGTATAAATGAACACAGAGAGAAATTCCAAAGAGTAACCCAAGAAAATACAAGTGAAATCTAATCGTAAGGTAATTAGTCCCATTAAGTGAAATACATAAAGGAATAGTCCATAAAAAAGCACAAAGGAAAAAAATAGGAGTACTTTATTGTGATGTTACATTTCAGAGAATATAAAATTATAGGAAAACAATTCCACTTTGTTCAGAAAACCAGAAAGTCTTGGTCCCAGGTGGACTGAATTTTTATTGCAAATAAGTTCCTTAATACACAAGTAAAGAATATAGTTACTTATTCTATTCTCTACTGTAAGACGTGCCACATTGCCCAATATTTGGGTACAGTGCCCAGATTGTGACCATGCACTACAGAGGTGAGATTCCCCCAACTCCAATTTGCTACACACTCCAAGAGAGATTATTGTGATCAGAGGTGGAATGAGAGGGGTGAGAAGGGTCGCTGCCCAGGGAGTAGCCTGACAGGGGGTACAGAAATCTCTTTTGGTGCATATATTGCGGAGCTGCATTGATTGACAAGTCAATCAGCTCTGCTGCCTATCCCATTGACATCATGATCCGGCACTGTGATCAGCTGCAGCGCTGACCCAGGTGTGTTAGTGCAGCACTTTACAGGGAGGGAACAGAGGTTGTGGATGACAGATGCTGGGGATAGGCCATGAGTACGGGCCAGAGTAAGGTGGAGACTTTCTGTACTCTGCATACAGGACACTGCATGCATGACAGTGTCTGTGTGTGTGTGTGTGTGTGTATTCCAAGTGTCAGTGTGCATAAGTAAGTGTGCTCTGTAAGTATGCCTGTGTGGCAGGTATAGGGGGGTGGTTCAGCTGGAGGAACTTATCCAGGCACAAAAGCACATAGATGCCCCAGATTATACCACCCCAAATGCTGATAATATCCTGCTGCACTTTACAGAAGATGATGCAGATGTCAGTGGGTGGTGGGTTCATTAAATCCATCCATCATATCATAGCCACACTGTGCATATGATGTACTGAATCAATCACAGGAAGACATCTCCATGGTAGGGGTAGAAGTTAACAGAATATGTCCAGCACTGTGGTGTGTAGCCCATAAATAATAATTGTGCACATTACAGAACATACTTGCAACTGCAAGATCATTTTGCTGCTTGTAGTGTTTGCTCTTGTCCTGTGCAGTGTTGTCGTAGATCCGTCTCTTCAGTGTTCACTGCAATAAAAGTAAGACATTGCATTAATATTACAGAAGTTTGGGAGCTGAAATCCCACTATGCTGCAGACATTTTCCCTTTGCATAAGATTCTTGTGATTATATCTCAATGATGATCAATAACAACTACATCATAACACAGCCGCTCAATACAAAATATGTATTTGCTATCAATGGTCATGGAGGCCAAACGTCACACAATGTACAGATATACTGCTGCGGCCGAGTTTATTCGAGCATTTGCCCGTTCTTGGCCGCAGCAGTAACCTGGCGCGCGCCGGAGGGTGCCGGGCGCACGCCGAAGCAGCGGAGGAGCGCCCTCCGATCGGGGCTTTCTCCCTTCCGCTGCCGGGTCCGTCGGGTCCCCCGGAACCCCCTGCCGCTGTCCCCCACATCGCGGGACACCAGTGCTCCCTCGGGGAGCCCTGGACGTGCGTGCAGGGGGCGCAGGCACCCGATGACGCGTGACCGTGCATCGGTGATGCGCGGCACGCTGAGGGAGTGCGGCTAGCACGCCGGGGCATCGCCCGGCTTGCGGTGCTAGCCGTGCTTCAATAAAACGTGTCGGTAGTGTAGCAAGGATTATTTCTTCCTCTGGTGCATTATGATGGGATGTGTTGTAAGATTCTGCATTATTAGCATCACTGAATCTTTTGGAAACTGAGTAATATTCTATGTTTTAATGCAATATTATGGATGATCAGCCGGTAAAATAAAGCTTACTGTATCTGTAGCCATGCTCTACCCATGATGTGCTGAATCAATGACTGCAGAGTGATTCAGAGTGGTAAACATGACTGGAACTCATCTCTGAATAGAGGACAGAACAGCAGTGCAGAGTAGGAGGTGAATGTATCTCAAATGGAAGACTTAGTAGCTGTGTGGGGAGTAGACAGTACAGACTGATCAAATAAATAGTTAAAGGAGTATCTTCAACATTACTTGGCTTTGTTATCAACATTGAAGTTTCTCTTGTTTTTTCTGTTCTTTAAATCACTACTACTGATGCCATGTGTAACCTGTACTGAGAGATATACTCTACTGGCCTAGATGAAACCATATGATGCAAACAGGATTCATCCCACTCCAGATTCATATGATTGCACCACTTCAACCTTTAATAAAACACATAGAACTACAGCAGTGCGCTACTGCACATGTTCTTGTTATGAATGGTAGTAGATGTGGTCCTTGGGTCAATACTTCATACAGCAGCCACACTCTACTCATGATGTATTGAATCAACAAAAACCTGCATGGTACAGATCACAGGAAGGGTAGAGTAGAGGGGAATATGTCCAATGCGAAACCCTTAGCAGCTGGATTGTGTGGAGTCAACAAAACGACAAATACTAAATGAGAAATATACACATTGCTTATCTGTCTCTGTGTAGTCATTTTCCTCCTCTTCAACTGTCTTTCAAAATTTCTCTTCTGACAGAAAAGAAACACATGGCTTCAATATTCACTGTTCTTCCCTCCTGAAATAAAAGTTAAGCATTGCATGGTTATGATCATACATACAATGAACCTTGCGCCAAACCATGTGATCCAAAGTAAATCCACCTCCCTCCCATAGCTGTGTTCCTTCTAGAGCTTCTACCACACAAGTCATTAATGTTCGTGACACTGTACTGCAGTCACAGTCTGCACACAAAGTACTGAATCAATTACATCACACTGAAAAGGCAGTCTACATGATGCAATAGTTAACCATAATAACTCTGTCATGCAAATGACAGGAAAACCTATATGTATATCATTAGGGGAGAGGGGAAAAATAATTAAAAAATAAGTGCGACAAATAAAAACAGATTATAGGAAAGTAAATCCTTGCCCTGGGAACTTTACAATCTAATAGAAATGTTAGAAGACTTAAAGAGAGGCAGCAGTTGGGGGAAGAAGTGCAGTAGATGACAATGCTTGTCCTTAATGGTGGGTACAATTAGTAGAAAGCACATCTTGGGAACAATAGTTGTTAGCAGTGACTGTGGGTGTGGGACAGTAGCCACGAGTCAAAGTTTTTTAAATGCTTGATTTAAGTCGTGAATTTTAAGATTGGTCTTACATGTGGGTGGAAGAGGTTATGTTGGCATATACTGAGTGTGAGGAAGTTTCACATGTACGGTGCAGTGATGGAAAATGGTTTCAGGCAAGTGAGAGAACAGTAGAGGTGAAAGAAGTTTACAGGAGACAGTTATGGTTATAGTGCAAGAGACAAGCAAGGGCATAACGAGAGATCAAAGATGATATGCAAGAAGGAGCAGATTAATGGAGAGCCTTAACAAAAAGGTAAGGAGGAGAACTTTGTAGGTGATACAAAAACTTGATGGGATGCCAGGACAGGGATTTAAGGAGATGAGCAGAGACTGTTGTGGGAGAAAGTGAGATAATTCAAGCAGCAGAGTTTTGCATAGGAGAAAGTTGTGAAGCATGGAGGCCTGTTAGTAGTATGTTAAAATAACCTATAGGATAACAGTATACATTGGAGTTTTAGCAGTAGGTTGAGAGGGGAAAGGGAAGATCTTGGCAATATTACAGAGAAAGAGGCAACACATTTTACCCATAGCCGTGCATGTGAATGGAGATGGAATTGAAGAGCCAAATGTTACTCCTATGCAACATGTTTGATGACAAGATAGATGGTAGTACTGTTTACTGTGATGGAGAAAGGGGATAATATGAGCCCAGTGTTAGACATTAAGTTTAAGGCAGTGGAGTGCCATCCATGAGCATATAGCCAGGAGACAACCCAAGAGTAGGGACTGGATTGCAGGAGTGAGAACAGGGGTGGATAGATTTGTGTGTGTATCATCCGCATAGAGATTATATCTAAGGCCAAAAGCATTGATGAAGTCACCAAATGATAGTATGTAGAGAGAAAGAGAGATCTCAGAACAGAGCCCTGATGTATACCCACAGACAGATCAATAGAAGACGAAGACATGTTAGCAACAGAGATGGAGAATGTGTGACAGGAAAGTTATGATGAAAACCAGGATAGAACTTTGTTACTGATACCAAGAGAGAGTTTAGAATATGAAGGAGGAGAGTGATTGAGAGCATCAAACGCAGCCGATAGATCAAGTCGGATTAGTAGGGAAAAACCTTGGGAATTAGCTTTAAGCACAGTCTGTAGAACGTGCTGTACGAAAGGCAGGTTGTAAAGGATCCAGGAGGGCATGTGATTTAAGAATGTTGACACTAGCAATTAGAAGGCAAACAGCATGAGGGATACAGAGCGGTAGTTAGTAAGGCACATAGGGTGTAGTTTGTTTCTGACAAAAGGGTGACCGCTACAGGCTTAAAGTAAGAGGGCAAAAATCCAGAGAATAGGGAGAAATTGAAGATGTGGGTGAGAGTGGGGACTAAGAGATGCAGTAAGGTGTGAGGGGATACGATCTAGAGGGCATGTGGTAGAGGGAGAATAGAAGATGATTAGCTTCCAGCTCTGTAAGAGAAGAAAAGGAGTCAAGTGCAGAAGGAGATTTGGGAAGAAGGAGAGAAGGGGGAAGGGACAGAAGGAATCTCCTTTTGGGTGGCATCCACCTTGCCTCTGAAGTAGTCAAATGCTTGAGGAGAAGTGAAGGAAGGATGGCAAGTGGGAGGAGAAGGTCAGTGGAGGGAGTCAAATACAGAGAAAAAAAACAGCGTAAATTAAATTTGAGTGTTGATGAGTGTGGAAAAAAGTAGTGTATTTAGCCCTAGAGAGCAGCTTTATACAGGACAGGAGACATTTTTACTGTAGAAAAATCAAACAAAGTGTGAGATTTCCTCCGTAGGTATTAAGAACAGCGAGTGGAAGTGTGATGAGTGTGTTTGGGAATTTAGCCAAAGGTGTGGGTTAGAGGGATGAGTGTGTCAGAGCCTATAGGGGGCATATAGATAGGAGGATAGCATTGTAAGAGTTAATAAGATTGTTAGTTTAAGCAGAAAGAAAGAGAGAGAAGAGAGAAGAGAGGTTAGAGTAGATGTCAGAGGAGAGTTTAATTAAGCAGAGGCAAATCAGTGGGACAGGTAAGATGGGGTGAGGGGAATGACTGATTGTGACTGATGAGAGCAGAAGAGGTTATGTACAACTAGAGCCTTGTTAGTAAGAGTGGACATTCCAGAGGGCACAGGAGAAGGGAAGAGAAAAGTAAGGAAAGGAATGTGGATTACATTAGATAGGTTAACACTCTTAGTAGGGAGGCCTGATGTGTATATGAGCCGGTCCAAGATTATAAGAGATATCCCCCAACATCAGCGAGCATAGAAGGAGACACAGAGATAGGTGTAGAGAGAGACAGAGATAGGGATATGTAGAGAGAGAAGGGCGTCAAGAGAATGAGACAGATAGGCGTAGAGAGAGGAGACATAGAGAGAGGGGGCTTTGAGAGGGGGGCGTAGAGAATGAGGGAAGGTGGAAGAGAATAGGATGTGCAGGAGTGCATTTCATTGAGCAGTGCAGAAATAGCTGCAATAGAGGTCTGTACAAATGGTGCTTTGTGTAGACACATGCAAAGGTAGGGGAAGGAAAGTGTATAGAACATGTGGATAAAAGCAGGAGTGTGGAAGTTAGAGAAATTAGAAAAGTTTTACAGAGGAGTGAGGAAACAGTAAACAGAAAGAACAAGAGAGAGGTTACATTGGGATGACGTGCTGTGGTAGAGAGAAATGCTAGGAGAGAGCCTCCAGATATTAGAGGACATGAATTGAGAGAGCAAATGTATAAATCAAAACCGGAGGGGGAGGTATAGCACGAAAGCTTGCACAGCAGTTGATGAAGATTATAGTCTTAAAGTTGCGTGTACCTGTCAGGGCACTCAAGAAGGTCAATGCTCACAAGTGCAGAGTTCATGAAGAAATGCTGAATCCAGTTCCCCTCCAATTTAATTTTAATATAACTTTTTCATTCTTCATTACTGCAAAAAGCAAACAAAACAAAACCACATTGCATTACTATTTTCAAAATGGATTGAATGACATATTCAACAGTAACTGTGTGATGCCAATATTGCCTTCTCACTCGTAGGCCAGTACGGTCAGGTACCCAGTACTGATAAAACAATAAGTGCCCGTACTAAGTACCAATATGAATTATAAGGAAATGTAAAATCTCCAGGTCTCTCTCCATCTCTGCAACAGATATATGGATAAGCCCATATTAAGGCATCACGTGACCGGAGCCGTCACTGACTGGGTATACGCAAAGATGCAGGGAGATGCAAAGAAAGGGAGGGAGAGAGACAGGGAGAAGATGGGAAACGGAGGGAGGCACGGATGGCAGGCCTCTCTCTTTCACTGGTGCATGCAAGGAGCTGGTCCCAACATCCACAAAGTGTGTGTGTATTATTGGTTGTGTTTTATGGCGGTAGGAGGATAGTGTGTATATTGTGTGTGTGTGGGAGTATTATATTGTGTGTAGGGTATTATAGTGTGTATATTATGTTGAGGTGCAGAGGAGAGTGTTAGATTGGGTATCTTGTGTTAGGGGGTATTGTGTATATTGTGTTTAAGACTATAATATTATTGGGGAGATTATTATTGAGGAGGTATTAAAGTGTGTATTGTGGGGAGTATTAGTGTATGTATTATTTGTGGGTGACAGATGCTGTGGGTAGGCCAAGAGTACGGGCCAGACTAAGGTGGAGACTTTCTGTACTCTGCATACAGGACTCTACATGCACTGCAGAGGTGAAATTCCCCCAACTCCAATTTGCTACACTCTCCAAGAGAGAATATTGTGATCAGAGGTGGAAGATGAGCAGGGTCACTGCCCAGGGAGTAGCCTGTCAGGGGGCATGGAAATCTCTTTTGGTGCGTATGTTGCCACGTGGCATTGATTGACCGGTCAATTAGCACTGCTTCCTATCACAGTGACATGATCCGGTGCTGTGATCGGTTGCAGCGCTGACCAAGGTGTGTTAGTGCAGCAATTTACAGGGAGGGAACAGAGGTTGTGGGTGACAGATGCTGGGGGTAGGCCAAGAGTACGGGCCAGAGCAAGGTGGAGATATTCTGTACTCTGCATGCCCATCCTGCATGCCCAGGACTCTGCATGCATGCCAGTGGCTGTGGGGTGTGTGTGTGTAGGTATGCCAAGTGTCAGTGTGCATAAGTAAGTGTGCTGTGTGTGTAAGTAAGTTTGCCTGTGTGGCAGGAGGTGTAGGGGGGTGGGGGGCGGGGGGCGGTTCAGCTGGAGGACTTTACCCAGCACAAAAGCACATAGATGCCTCTGATTATATCACCCCAAATGCTGATAATATCCTGCTGTAGATGCACTTTACAGAAGATGATACAGATGTCATCAGTGTTTGGTGGGTTCATTAAATCAATCCATCATATAATAGCCACACTATGCATATGATGTACTGAATCAGTAACACCAATCACAGGAAGACATCTCCATGGTAGGGGTAGTGTTGAAGTTAACAAAATATGTCCAGCACTGTGGTGTGGAGCCCATACATAATAATTGTGCACATTACCAGAACAACATATTGTCAACTGCATGATCATTTTGCTGCTTGTAGTGTATTTGTCCTGTGCAGTGTTGTAGTAGATCCGTCTCTTCGGTGTTCACTGCAATAAAAGTAAGACATTGCATTAATATTACAGAAGTTTGGGGGCTGAAATCCCACTATGCTAATGACAGTTTCCCTTTGCATAAGATTCTTGTGATTATATCTCAATGATGATCAATAACAACTACATCATAACACAGCTGCTCTATACAGAATATGTATTTGCCATCAATGGTCATGGAGGCAATATGTCACACAATGTACATATATAGCAAGGATTATTTCTTCCTCTGGTGTATTATGATGGGAGGGTGAGATTCTGCATTATCAGCATCAGTAAATCTGAAGGAAACTGAGTGATATTCTATTTTTTAATGCAATATTAGGGTAAAATAAAGCTTGCTGTATCTATAGCCATGCTCTACCCATGATGTGCTGAATCAATGACTGCAGAGCGATTTAGAGTGGTAAACATGACTTGAACTCATCTCTGAATAGAGGGTAGCACAGTAGTGCAGAGTAGAAGGTGAATGTATCTCAAATGGAAACCCTTAGCAGCTGTGTGGGGAGTAGACAGTACAGACTGACCAAGTAAATAGTAAAAAGTAGTAACTTCAACATTACTTGGTTTTGTTCTCCACTCCTGTTTTTCTGTTCTTTAAATCACTAATACTGATGCCATATGTAACCTGTACTGAGAGTTATATACTCTACTGGCCTAGATCAAATTAAATGATGCAAACAGGATCCCTCCCACTCAAGATTCATATGATTGCACCACCTCAACCTTTCATAGCAATAACATAGAACTGCAGCTGTGCGCTACTGCACATGTTCTTGTTATGAATGGTAGTAGATGTGGTCCTTGGGTCTGTACTTCATACTGTAGCCACACTCTATTCATGATGTATTGAATCAACAAAAATCTGCATGGTACAGATCACAGGAAGGGGTGGAGTAGAGGTGAATATGTCCAATGCGAAACCCTTAGCAGCCGGATTTTTTGGAGTCAATAAAACGACAAATACTAAATGAGAAATATACACATTGCTTATCTGTCTCTGTGTAGTCATTTTCCTCCTCTTCAACTGTCCTTCAATTTTCTATTTTGCAAGAAAATGAACACATGGCTTCAATATTCACTTCTGTTCTGCAGTCTTTCCTCTTGAAATAAAAAAGTTAAGCATTGCATTATTATTATTATAATTATTATTGACGATACATACAATGAACCTTGCTCCAAACCATGTGATACAAAGCAAATCCACCTCCCTCCCACAGCTGTGCTCCTTCTAGAGCTTCTACCACACAAGTTATTCATGTCAGTGAAACTGTACTGCAGTCCCGGTCTGCACACAATCTACTGAATCAATGACATCACACTGTGTCACACAATGTCATGCTAACGACAGGAAACAATCTTTGTATATATCTTTGTATATATAATAATAATAATAATAATAATAAAAAAAATAAGACAGGACAGACACTCCTACATTGCAATCAATAGAAAATAACTGGGACAGGCACTTCAAGGATGCATACGGTCCCGGATAAACTGTAGCTACCTATACACGTGTGCCTTGTCTCTAGACTCTGCATATATCTCTATTTATATACCACCCATTGTGTACTCAGCGCTTTACAAGAGAGACCAAAAAGTACAGGAAATTATTATACAATAAGTTCAACAAACAAAAACAGACAATAGGAAAGTAAATCCCTGTCCTGGGTAGTTTACAATCTAAGAGAAATGTAAGGAGACTTACAGAGAGACAACAGGTGGGGGAACAAGTGCAGTAGATGACAATGCTTGTCCTTAATGGTGGGTACTTGTAGTATAAAGCACTTCTTGGGAACAATAGTTAGTGACTGAATGAGTGACAGTAGCAACGAGTAAAAGCTATTGAAATGCTTCATTTAAGTTGTGAATTTTAAGGTTGATCTTAAATGTGGGTGGAAGAGGGTATGTTGGCATATACTGAGTGTGTGTGAGTTTCACAGGTAAATTGATGGGAAAGGGTTTCAGGCAAGAGAGCGAGTGCGCAGTAGAGGTGTAAGAAGTATAATGGAGACAGCTATTAGTAGAGCTTAGGAGACGAGGAAGGGCATAACGAGACCAAAGATGATATGTAGGAAGGAGCAGATGAATAGAGAATAGTGTTGGACTGGGTCCTCAACTATAAAAAAATGGGTAACGGGTACCCGGCCAAAATGAAAGGTTCTACCCGGTCGGGTACACGGTTTGGCACTTACCTTCCGGGTGGCGGTGACATCTAGGATCAGCAGCAGTCCTGTGACGGTGGCAGCATCTGTGGTGTCTTCAGCCGGCGGGGGAGCTGCAGGCTCACAGACACAGCTTACCTGCTTCGGTGCTGTGGAAGTGATTCCTGCAGCTCCCCCCGCCAGGTGAAGACACCTCTGATGCTGCCAACATCAGATGTCTTAGATGTCTTAGGAAAGGTAAGTATAAAAGATTATTTCCAGCTGCCCTGACATTACCCGACGCCGGGTATTACCCGGCCAAGTCCACTTCTCAGTGGCCGGTTTCGAGTAATGTCCGGGTAGCTGGAAATGTGTCGGGTAACGCCGGGTACTCGGTACACCACTAATAGAGAACCTTAACAAAAAGGTAAGGAGGAGAACTTTGTAGGTGATCTGAAACTTGATGGGAAGCAAGGAGAGGGATTTAAGGAGGAGGAGGAGATGAGCAGATACTGTTGTGGGAGAAAGGGAAATTATTCAAGCAGCAGAGTTTTGGATAGATTGCAAATGAGAAAGTTGTGAAGCAGGGAGCCCTGTTAGCAGTATGTTAACCCATACGATAAGGGCATGCATTGGCGTTTTAGCAGTAGATTGACAGAGAAAAGGGCAAATCTTGGAAATATTACAGAGAAAGAATCGACAAACTTTAGCCAGTGTCGTGAATGAAGATGGAAAGGGAAGAGTCAAATGTTACTCCTAGGCAATGTGCTTTCATGACAGGATGATGGTAGTACTGTTTACTGCGATGGAGAAAGGTGATATTAGGCCAGATTTAGGGGGAAATATGAGGAGCTCAGTTTTAGACATTAGGTTTAAGGCAGAAGAGTGTCATCCATGGAGGATATAGCCAGGAGGCGACCCGAAACTAGGAACTAAATTGCAGGAGTGACGGTAGGGTGGATAGGTGTGTGTATCATCTGCATAGAGATGATATCAAGGGCCAAAATAGTTGATAAGGTCAACTAGTGATAGTATGTAGTGAGAGAGGTCCCAGAACAGAGTCCTGAGGTATACCAACAGACAAAACAACAGGAGACAAAGACACGTTAGCAACAGAGATGGAGAATGTGTGATGGAGAAGTATGATGAAAACCAGGATATAAGTTTGCTGCGGATACGAAGAAAGAGTTTAGAATATGAATAAGAAGAGTGATTGACAGTATCAAAAGCAGAAGAGAGATCAAGCAGGATTAGTAAGTAAAATGGACCTTGGGAATTTTCTTTATGTACATAATTGGTTACATTGGGAAAGGCAGATTGTGAAGGGCCCAGAGGAGCATGTGATTTAAGAATGTTGATCAAACGGGAGATCACAAGACGTTCTAGCAATTAGGAGGCAGAAGTTAGGACGGATACAGGGCGATAGTTAGAAATTCACACAAGGTCAAGGTTATTTTTGAGAATAGGGGTGACCACTGCATGCTTAAAAGGAAGAGTTGAAAGAGCCAAAGGATATGGAGGAATTGAAGATGTGGGTGAGAGTGAGAATATAGGATTGAGAGGGCATGTGGTAGAGGGAGAAGAGAAGATCAGGTTCCAGCTTTGTGACAGGAGAAAAGGAGTCAAGAGTGCAATGAGATCTAGATAGAAAAAGAGAGAGGGGGAAGGGAGAGAACGAATCTACTTGTGGATGGCATCCACCTTGCCTCAAGTGAGCAAAGGCTTGAGGAGAAATAAAGGATGGATGTTAAGTGGGAGGAGAAAGTCAGTGGTGGGACTCAAATACATAGAAGACAGTGTGAATGAAATTGGAGTGTTGATGAGTGAGGAAAAAGTAGTGTTTGACCTTAAAAAAAGGAGCAGAGTTTTACAGAACAGGACAAAGGTTTAGTGTAGAAAATCAGACTGTGAGATTTCCTCCATAGGTGTTAAGAGCAGCAGTGTGATGTGATGAAGTGTGATGAGAGCGTGCTTGTGAATTAAACCAATGCATGGGTTAGGCTGCGTCTATAGTAAGCACGCAACAGATGGCAAAGTTAGCGCATGCCTGTCGCTCCAGCAATCCCTGCACTGAGGTCCGAGGCGACGGGGAGGCCCTGCATCGCTCGCACGCACTGTGGACAACCAAGCGTGTGCCCATGATAATCACGGCCTTAGAGGGATGAGTGTGTCAGAGCCTAGAAGGGGCATATAGATGATGGAGGAGGAGGGAGGAGGAGATGATAGCATTGTAAGAGTTAACAAGATAGCTAGTTTAAGCAGAAAGTGAGGAGAGGTTAGAGATAAGGGTAGATGTCAGAGGAGAGAGTTCAATTAAGCTGAGGTATCGAGTAGGACAGGGGTGAGGGGAATGAGAAGTGGTGGATGATGAGAGCAGAAGAGGTCATGTACAAATAGACCATGTTAGTCGTAGAGCAGACATTCCAGAGGGCACGTGAGAAGGGAAGAGTAAAGTGAGACAAGGAATGTGGATTACATTAGATGGGTTAATACGCTTAGCAGGGAGGTGGAGAGAGAGGCAAGAGGCAGAGGGTGGTGTAGGGGTAGAGGAAGAGATGTTGCATGTACCTTGTCAGAACATTAAAGAACGTCAATTCACACTGGTGCAGAGTTGATGATGAAATGCTGAATCCAGTTCACGTCCAATTCAATTTTAACAGAACTTTTTCATTCTTCATTACTGCAAAAAAAAAAGTAAAAAACAATGCATTACTATTTTCAAAATGGATTGAATTCCCCCAACAATGACTATGTGTTACCAATATATCCCTCTCAGTCCCACTGCAGCATATACTGTACCAGTGTGAAAGTAGGAAGGTACACAGTACCGGTAAAACAATACGTGCCGGTACTATGCACCATATGAATTATAAGGGGATGTAAATCTCCCAGTCTCTCTCCATATCCGCAACAGAGCGGGCTCCGGTCAGTGGCATGGATGCCCATATATGGGTATGCTCATATTTGGGCATCCCATGTCACTGACCGGAGCCGGCTCTGAGTATAGGGATATATGCGGAGACGCAGAGGTGCAAGGAAATGGGAGGAGGCACGGTGAGAAACAGGGAGAGACCACAGGAAGATAGAGGGCAACAACTTCCACAAGGTACTTGTATGGGTATAATTGTTTGTATTTTGTGCAGAGGGGGTAATTTCAGATAAAATACAATTCTCCACCCTCTACGAAACAATTCCACTTTGTTCAGTAAGCCAGAAAGTCTTGGTCCCATGTGGACTGAATTTAATGCAAATAAGGTCCTTAATACACAAGTAAAGAATAAAGTTACTTATTCTCTACTGTAAGAAGTGCCACATTGCCCACTATTTGGGTCCTGTGCCCAGATTGTGACCATGCATGGCAGAGGTGAGATTCCCCCAACTCCAATTTGCTACACTCTCCAAGAGAGATAATTGTGATCAGAGGTGGAACTAGGGGAGGGTGTGAGCAGGGTCACTGCCCAGGGAGTAACCTGACTGGGGGCACGGAAATCTCATTTAGTGCATATGTTGCGGCACTGCATTGATTGACCGGTCAATCTGCACTGCTGCCTGTCACAGTGACATCCTGATCGGGCACTGTGATCAGCTATAGCACTGACCCAGGTGAGATAGTTCAGCACTTTACAAGGAGGGAACAGATGTTGTGGGTGACAGATGCTGGAGGTAGGCCAAGACTGTTGGCCAGAGTAACGTGGAGACTTACTGCACTCTGCATGCCCATCCTCTCCCTGACATCAGGGGAAGGAAGTGGCCCTGGGGTGTGTGTAGGTATGCCAGATGTCAGTGTATGCATAAGTAAGTATGCCTGTGTAGTGGGAGGTGTAGGGGCGTTAAGCTGGAGGACTTAAAACAGGCACAAAAGCACATAGATACCTCTGATTATACCGCACCAAATGCTGATAATATCATGCTGTAGCTGCACTTTACAGAAGATGATGCAGATGTCATCATTGGTTGGTGGGTTCATTAAATCAATCCATCATATCATAACCACACTGTGCATATGATGTACTGAATCAGTAACACCAGGAAGACATCTCCATGTTAGGAGTAGAGTTGAAGTTAACAGAATATGTCCAGCACTGTGGTGTGTAGCCCATAAATAATAATTGTGCACATTACCAGAACAACATACTGTCAACTGCAAGATCATTTTGCTGCTTGTAGCGTATGCTCATCCTGTACAGTGTTGTAGTAGATCCGTCTCTTCAGTGTTCACTGCAACAAAAGTAAGACATTGCATTAATATTACAGACGTTTGGGGGCTGAAATCTCACTTCGCTGCGGACAATTTCCCTTTGCATAAGATTCTTGTGATTATGTCAATGATGATCAATAACTGCATCATAACACAGCCGCTCTATACAGAAGATGTACTTGCTCTCATTGGTCATTGAGGTAATACGTCACACAATGTACAGATATAGCAAGGATTATTTCTCCCACTTGTGCATTATGGCATTATGATGGGAAATGTTGTGAGATTCTGCATTATCAGCATCACTGAATCTTTTGGAAATTAAGTGATATTCTATGTTTTAATGCAATATTATGGGTGATCAGCCGGTAAAATAATAATAGCTTGCTGTATCTGTAGCCATGCTCTACCCATGATGTGCTGAACCAATGACTGCAGAGAGATTCAGAGTGCTAAACATGACTGGAACGCATCTCTGAATAATGGGCAGCAAAGCAGTGCAGAATAGGAGGTGAAAGTATTTAAAATGGAAGATCCTTAGCAGCTGTGTGGAGAGTAGACAGTACAGACTGACCAAGTAAATGGTAAAAGGAGTAACTTCAACATTACTTGGCTTTGTTCTCCACATTGAAGCTTTCCTCCTCTTTAAATCACTAATACTGATGCCATGTGTAACCTGTACTGAGAGTTATATAATCTACTGGCCTAGATGAAACCATATGATGCAAACAGGATCCATCCCACTCCAGATTCATAGAATTGAACCACCTCAACCTTTCATAACAATCACATAGAACTGCAGCTGTGCGCTACTGCACATGTTCTTGTTATGAATGGTAGTAGATGTGGTCCTTGGGTCTTTACTTCATACTGTAGCCACACTCTACTCATGATGTATTGAATCAACGAAAACTTGCATGGTTCAGATCACAGGAAGGGGTAGAGTAGAGATGAAAATATTCAATGTGAAACCCGTAGCAGCCGGATTGTGTGGAGTCAATAAAACGACAAATACTAAATGGTAAATGAGAAATATACACATTGCTTATCTGTCTCGGTGTAGTAATTTTCCTTCTCTTCAACTGTCCTTCAAATTTTCTCTTTTGCAAGAAAAGGAACACATGGCTTCAATATTCACTTCTGTTCTGCAGTCATCCCTCCTGAAATAAAAGTTAAGCATTGCATTGTTATTATGATAATACATACAATAAACCTTGCTCCAAACCATTTGATGCAAAGCAAATCCACCTCCCACCCACAGCTGTGCTCCTTCTAGAGCATGCATGTCAAACTCCAGTCCTCGAGGGTCCCAAACAGGCCAGGTTTTCAGTAGGGATATCCTGAAAACCTGGCCTGTTTGCGGCCCTCGAGGACTGGAGTTTGACATCCTTGTTCTTGAGCTTCTACCACGCAAGTCATCCATGTGAGTGACACTGTACTGCAGTCCTGGTCTGCACACAATCTACTGAATCAATGACATCACACTGTAAAGGCAATCTACAAGATGTATTAGTTGTCCACACTTCCGAAATGTTACTTTTATGTCCAAATCACTTATTCCCATGACCTGATATTTGTATTTGTTATTTATAGGATTGTCACAAAGAGTTGATGAGGTCACCAAATGATAGTATGTAGAGAGAAAGAGAGATCTCAGAACAGAGCCCTGATGTATACCCACAGACAGATCAATAGAAGACGAAGACATGTTAGCAACAGAGATGGAGAATGTGTGACAGGAAAGTTATGATGAAAACCAGGATAGAACTGTGTTACGGATACCAAGAGAGAGTTTAGAATATGAAGGAGGAGAGTGATTGAGAGCATCAAACGCAGCAGATAGATCAAGTAGGATTAGTAGGGAAAAGTGACCTTGGGAATTTGCTTTAAGCACAGTCTGTAGAACGAGCTGTACGAAAGGCAGGTTGTAAAGGATCCAGGAGGGAATGTGATTTAAGAATGTTGACATTCTAGCAATTAGGAGACAAACAGCAGGAGGGATACAGGGCGGTAGTTAGTAAGGCACATAGGGTGTAGGTTGTTTCTGAGAAAAGGGTGACCACTACAGGCTTAAAGTAAGAGGGTAAAGAGCCAGAGAATAGGGAGGAATTGAAGATGTGGGTGAGAGTGGGGACTAAGAGATGCAGTAAGGTGTGAGGGGATACGATCTAGAGGGCATGTGGTAGAGGGAGAAGAGAAGATGATTTGCTTCCAGCTCTGTAAGAGAAGAAAAAGAGTCAAATGCAGAAGGAGAATTAGGTAGAAGGAGAGAAGGGGGAAGGGACAGAAGGAATCTCCTTGTGGGTGGCATCCACCTTGCCTCTGAAGTAGTCAAACGCTTGAGGAGAAGTGAAGGAAGGATGGCAAGTGTGAGGAGAAGGTTAGTGGAGGGAGTCAAATACAGGGAAAAAAAGACAGCGTAAATTAAATTTGAGTGTTGATGAATGTGAAAAAAAAGTAGTGTGGTTTGGCCCCAGAGAGCAGCTTTATACAGGACTGGAGACATTTTTACTGTAGAAAAATCAAATATCAATTGTGTGATTTCCTTCATAGGCATTAAGAACAGCGAGTGGAAGTGTGATGAACATGTTTGGGAATTTAGCCAAGGGTGTGGGCTAGAGGGACAAGTGTGTCAGAGCCTAGAGGGGGCATATAGATAGGAGGATAGCATTGTAAGAGTTAATAAGATTGTTAGTTTAAGCGGAAAGAGAGAGAGAGCAGAGAGGTTAGAGTAGATGTCAGAGGAGAGTTTAATTAAGCAGAGGCAAATCAGTGGGACAGGTAAGATGGGGTGAGGGGAATGACTGATTGTGAATGATGAGAGCAGAAGAGGTCATGTACAACTAGAGCCTTGTTAGTCAGAGAACGGACATTCCAGATGGCATAGGAGAAGGGAAGAGAAAAGTAAGGAAAGGAATGTGGATTACATTAGATAGGTTAACACTCTTAGCAGGGAGGCAGAGGCAGGGAGGCCCGATGTGTATATGAGCAGGTTCAAGATTATAAGAGATATCCCACACATCAGCAAACATAGAAGGAGACACAGAGATAGGTGTAGAGAGAGACAGAGATAGCTCTATGTAGAGAGAGAGGGACGTAGAGAGAATGAGACAGATAGGCGCAGAGAGAGGGGGCGCAGAGAGAGGAGGCGCCAAAAGAGGGGGCGCAGAGAGAGGGGGCACAGAGAATAGGATATTAAAGAGTGCTTTTCATTGAGCAGTGCAGAAATAGCTGCAATAGAGGTCTGTACAAATGGTGCAGTGTGTAGACACATGCAAAGGTAGGGGAAGGAAAGAGGAGAACATGTGGATAAAAGCAGGAGTGTGGAAGTTAGAGAAATTAGAAAAGTTTAACAGAGGAGTGAGGAAACAGCCAGCAGAAAGAACAAGAGAGAGGTTACATTGGGATGACGTTCTGTGGTAAAGAGAAAATGCTAGGAGAGAGCTTTCAAATATTAGAGGACATGAATTGAGGGAGCAAATGTATAAATCAAAACCTGAGGGGGAGGTATAGCACGAAAGCTTGCACAGCAGATTATAGTCTTAATGTTGCGTGTACCTGTCAGGGTATTCAAGAAGTTAAATTCTCACAAGTGCAGAGTTCATGATGAAATGCTGAATCTAGTCCCCCTCCAATTTAATTTTAATATAACTTTTCCATTCTTCATTACTGCAAAAAGCAAACAAAACAAAACCACATTGCATTACTATTTTCAAAATGGATTGAATGGCATATTCAACAGTGACTGTGTGATGCCAATATTCCCCACTCACTCGTAGTGAAGCACATATTGTACTAGTGTTGAAAGTAGGCCGGTAGAGTCAGGTACGCAGTACTGATAAAACAATAAGTGCCCGTCGTAAGTACCAGCTCCGCAACAGTGCGGGCATCACATTAGTGACGTGGATGAACATATATGGATAAGCCCATATTAAGGCATCACGTGACCAGAGCCGTCACTGACTGGGTATACGTAAAGACGCAGGGAGATGCAAGGAAAGGGAGGGAGAGAGACAGGGAGAAGATGTGAAACGGAGGAAGGCACGGATGGAGGGAGTTCTTCCGAGCTTCTGCGGGCCTCTCTCTTTCACTGGTGCATGCCGGGAGCTGGTCCCAACATCCACAAAGTGTGTGTGTATTATTGGTTGTATTTTATGGGGGTAGGAGGGTAGTGTGTATATTGTGTGTGTGGGAGTATTATATTGTGTGTAGAGGTGCAGAGGAGAGTACTAGATTGTGTATCTTGTGTAAGGGTGTTGTGTATATTGTGTTTGGAGCTATAATATTATTGGGGAGATTAGTATTGAGGAGGTATTATAGTGTGTATTGTGGGGAGTATTAGTGTGTGTATTGTTTGTGGGTGACAGATGCTGGGGGTATGCAGCAATCCCTGCACTGAGGTCCGAGGCGGCTCTGCATCGCTCGCACGCACTGTGGATGACCAAGCATGTGCCCATGATAATCATGGCCTTACAGGGATGAGTGTGTCAGAGCCTAGAAGGGGCATATATATGATGGAGGAGGGAGGAGGAGGAGGGAGGAGGAGGAGATGATAGCATTGTAAAAGTTAACAAGATAGTTAGTTTAAGCAGAAAGTGAGGAGAGGTTAGAGATAAGGGTAGATGTCAGAGGAGAGAGTTCAATTAAGCTGAGGTATCGAGTAGGACAGGGGTGAGGGGAATGAGAGGTGGTGGATGATGAGAGCAGAAGAGGTCATGTACAAATAGACCTTGTTAGTCAGAGAGCAGTCATTCCAGAGGGCACGTGAGAAGTGAAGAGTAAAGTGAGACATGGAATGTGGATTACATTAGATGGGTTAATACGCTTAGCAGGGAGGTGGAGAGAGAGAGGCAAGAGGCAGAGAGTGGTGCAGGGGTTGAGGAAGAGATGTTGCATGTACCTTATCAGAACATTAAAGAACATCAATTCACACTGGTGCAGAGTTGATGATGAATCCAGTTCACCTCCAATTCAATTTTAACAGAAATGTTTCATTCTTCATTACTGAAAAAAAAGAAAAGTAAAAAACATTTCATTACTATTTTCAAAATGGATTGAATTCCCCCAACAATGACTATGTGTTACCAATATATCCCTCTCAGTCCCACTGCAGCATATACTGTACCAGTGTGAAAGTAGGAAGGTACACAGTACCGGTAAAACAATACGTGCCGGTACTATGCACCATATGAATTATAAGGGGATGTAAATCTCCCAGTCTCTCTCCATATCCGCAACAGAGCGGGCTCCGGTCAGTGGCATGGATGCCCATATATGGGTATGCTCATATTTGGGCATCCCATGTCACTGACCGGAGCCGGCTCTGAGTATAGGGATATATGCGGAGACGCACAGGTGCAAGGAAATGGGAGGAGGCACGGTGAGAAACAGGGAGAGACCACAGGAAGATAGAGGGCAACAACTTCCACAAGGTACTTGTATGGGTATAATTGTTTGTATTTTGTGCAGAGGGGGTAATTTCAGATAAAATACAATTCTCCACCCTCTACGAAACAATTCCACTTTGTTCAGTAAGCCAGAAAGTCTTGGTCCCATGTGGACTGAATTTAATGCAAATAAGGTCCTTAATACACAAGTAAAGAATAAAGTTACTTATTCTCTACTGTAAGAAGTGCCACATTGCCCACTATTTGGGTCCTGTGCCCAGATTGTGACCATGCATGGCAGAGGTGAGATTCCCCCAACTCCAATTTGCTACACTCTCCAAGAGAGATAATTGTGATCAGAGGTGGAACTAGGGGAGGGTGTGAGCAGGGTCACTGCCCAGGGAGTAACCTGACTGGGGGCACGGAAATCTCATTTAGTGCATATGTTGCGGCACTGCATTGATTGACCGGTCAATCTGCACTGCTGCCTGTCACAGTGACATCCTGATCGGGCACTGTGATCAGCTATAGCACTGACCCAGGTGAGATAGTTCAGCACTTTACAAGGAGGGAACAGATGTTGTGGGTGACAGATGCTGGAGGTAGGCCAAGACTGTTGGCCAGAGTAACGTGGAGACTTACTGCACTCTGCATGCCCATCCTCTCCCTGACATCAGGGGAAGGAAGTGGCCCTGGGGTGTGTGTAGGTATGCCAGATGTCAGTGTATGCATAAGTAAGTATGCCTGTGTAGTGGGAGGTGTAGGGGCGTTAAGCTGGAGGACTTAAAACAGGCACAAAAGCACATAGATACCTCTGATTATACCGCACCAAATGCTGATAATATCATGCTGTAGCTGCACTTTACAGAAGATGATGCAGATGTCATCATTGGTTGGTGGGTTCATTAAATCAATCCATCATATCATAACCACACTGTGCATATGATGTACTGAATCAGTAACACCAGGAAGACATCTCCATGTTAGGAGTAGAGTTGAAGTTAACAGAATATGTCCAGCACTGTGGTGTGTAGCCCATAAATAATAATTGTGCACATTACCAGAACAACATACTGTCAACTGCAAGATCATTTTGCTGCTTGTAGCGTATGCTCATCCTGTACAGTGTTGTAGTAGATCCGTCTCTTCAGTGTTCACTGCAACAAAAGTAAGACATTGCATTAATATTACAGACGTTTGGGGGCTGAAATCTCACTTCGCTGCGGACAATTTCCCTTTGCATAAGATTCTTGTGATTATGTCAATGATGATCAATAACTGCATCATAACACAGCCGCTCTATACAGAAGATGTACTTGCTCTCATTGGTCATTGAGGTAATACGTCACACAATGTACAGATATAGCAAGGATTATTTCTCCCACTTGTGCATTATGGCATTATGATGGGAAATGTTGTGAGATTCTGCATTATCAGCATCACTGAATCTTTTGGAAATTAAGTGATATTCTATGTTTTAATGCAATATTATGGGTGATCAGCCGGTAAAATAATAATAGCTTGCTGTATCTGTAGCCATGCTCTACCCATGATGTGCTGAACCAATGACTGCAGAGAGATTCAGAGTGCTAAACATGACTGGAACGCATCTCTGAATAATGGGCAGCAAAGCAGTGCAGAATAGGAGGTGAAAGTATTTAAAATGGAAGATCCTTAGCAGCTGTGTGGAGAGTAGACAGTACAGACTGACCAAGTAAATGGTAAAAGGAGTAACTTCAACATTACTTGGCTTTGTTCTCCACATTGAAGCTTTCCTCCTCTTTAAATCACTAATACTGATGCCATGTGTAACCTGTACTGAGAGTTATATAATCTACTGGCCTAGATGAAACCATATGATGCAAACAGGATCCATCCCACTCCAGATTCATAGAATTGAACCACCTCAACCTTTCATAACAATCACATAGAACTGCAGCTGTGCGCTACTGCACATGTTCTTGTTATGAATGGTAGTAGATGTGGTCCTTGGGTCTTTACTTCATACTGTAGCCACACTCTACTCATGATGTATTGAATCAACGAAAACTTGCATGGTTCAGATCACAGGAAGGGGTAGAGTAGAGATGAAAATATTCAATGTGAAACCCGTAGCAGCCGGATTGTGTGGAGTCAATAAAACGACAAATACTAAATGGTAAATGAGAAATATACACATTGCTTATCTGTCTCTGTGTAGTAATTTTCCTTCTCTTCAACTGTCCTTCAAATTTTCTCTTTTGCAAGAAAAGGAACACATGGCTTCAATATTCACTTCTGTTCTGCAGTCATCCCTCCTGAAATACATACAATAAACCTTGCTCCAAACCATTTGATGCAAAGCAAATCCACCTCCCACCCACAGCTGTGCTCCTTCTAGAGCATGCATGTCAAACTCCAGTCCTCGAGGGTCCCAAACAGGCCAGGTTTTCAGTAGGGATATCCTGAAAACCTGGCCTGTTTGCGGCCCTCGAGGACTGGAGTTTGACATCCTTGTTCTTGAGCTTCTACCACGCAAGTCATCCATGTGAGTGACACTGTACTGCAGTCCTGGTCTGCACACAATCTACTGAATCAATGACATCACACTGTAAAGGCAATCTACAAGATGTATTAGTTGTCCACACTTCCGAAATGTTACTTTTATGTCCAAATCACTTATTCCCATGACCTGATATTTGTATTTGTTATTTATAGGATTGTCACAAAGAGTTGATGAGGTCACCAAATGATAGTATGTAGAGAGAAAGAGAGATCTCAGAACAGAGCCCTGATGTATACCCACAGACAGATCAATAGAAGACGAAGACATGTTAGCAACAGAGATGGAGAATGTGTGACAGGAAAGTTATGATGAAAACCAGGATAGAACTGTGTTACGGATACCAAGAGAGAGTTTAGAATATGAAGGAGGAGAGTGATTGAGAGCATCAAACGCAGCAGATAGATCAAGTAGGATTAGTAGGGAAAAGTGACCTTGGGAATTTGCTTTAAGCACAGTCTGTAGAACGAGCTGTACGAAAGGCAGGTTGTAAAGGATCCAGGAGGGAATGTGATTTAAGAATGTTGACATTCTAGCAATTAGGAGACAAACAGCAGGAGGGATACAGGGCGGTAGTTAGTATAGGGTTAAGGTTGTTTCTGAGAAAAGGGTGACCACTACAGGCTTAAAGTAAGAGGGTAAAGAGCCAGAGAATAGGGAGGAATTGAAGATGTGGGTGAGAGTGGGGACTAAGAGATGCAGTAAGGTGTGAGGGGATACGATCTAGAGGGCATGTGGTAGAGGGAGAAGAGAAGATGATTAGCTTCCAGCTCTGTAAGAGAAGAAAAGGAGTCAAATGCAGAAGGAGAATTAGGTAGAAGGAGAGAAGGGGGAAGGGACAGAAGGAATCTCCTTGTGGGTGGCATCCACCTTGCCTCTGAAGTAGTCAAATGCTTGAGGAGAAGTGAAGGAAGGATGGCAAGTGTGAGAAGAAGGTTAGTGGAGGGAGTCAAATACAGGGGAAAAAAGACAGCGTAAATTAAATTTGTGTGTTGATGAATATGGAAAAAAAAGTAGTGTGGTTTGGCCCCAGAGAGCAGCTTTATACAGGACTGGAGACATTTTTACTGTAGAAAAATCAAACATCAAGTGTGAGATTTCCTTCATAGGCATTAAGAACAGCGAGTGGAAGTGTGATGAACATGTTTGGGAATTTAGCCAAGGGTGTGGGTTAGAGGGACGAGTGTGTCAGAGCTTGAAGGGGCATATAGAGGATAGCATTGTAAGAGTTAATAAGATTGTCAGTTTAAGCAGAAAGAGAGAGAGAGAGCAGAGAGGTTAGAGTAGATGTCAGAGGAGAGTTTAATTAAGCAGAGGAAAATCAGTGGGACAGGTAAGATGGGGTGAGGGGAATGACTGATTGTGAATGATGAGAGCAGAAGAGGTCATGTACAACTAGACCCTTGTTAGTAAGAGTGGACATTCCAGAGGGCACAGGAGAAGGGAAGAGAAAAGTAAGGAAAGGAATGTGGATTACATTAGATAGGTTAACACTCTTAGCAGGGAGGCAGAGGCAGGGAGGCCCGATGTGTATATGAGCAGGTTCAAGATTATAAGAGATATCCCACACATCAGCAAACATAGAAGGAGACACAGAGATAGGTGTAGAGAGAGACAGAGATAGCTCTATGTAGAGAGAGAGGGACGTAGAGAGAATGAGACAGATAGGCGCAGAGAGAGGGGGCGCAGAGAGAGGAGGCGCCAAAAGAGGGGGCGCAGAGAGAGGGGGCACAGAGAATAGGATATTAAAGAGTGCTTTTCATTGAGCAGTGCAGAAATAGCTGCAATAGAGGTCTGTACAAATGGTGCAGTGTGTAGACACATGCAAAGGTAGGGGAAGGAAAGAGAACATGTGGATAAAAGCAGGAGTGTGGAAGTTAGAGAAATTAGAAAAGTTTAACAGAGGAGTGAGGAAACAGCAAGCAGAGAGAACAAGAGAGAGGTTACATTGGGATGACGTTCTGTGGTAGAGAGAAAATGCTAGGAGAGAGCTTTCAAATATTAGAGGACATGACTTGAGGGAGCAAATGTATAAATCAAAACCTGAGGGGGAGGTATAGCACGAAAGCTTGCACAGCAGATTATAGTCTTAAAGTTGCGTGTACCTGTCAGGGCATTCAAGAAGGTAAATTCTCACAAGTGCAGAGTTCATGATGAAATGCTGAATCCAGTTCCCCTCCAATTTAATTTTAATATAACTTATCCATTCTTCATTACTGCAAAAAGCAAACAAAACAAAACCACATTGCATTACTATTTTCAAAATGGATTGAATGGCATATTCAACAGTGACTGTGTGATGCCAATATTCCCCACTCACTCGTAGTGAAGCACTTATTGTACTAGTGTTGAAAGTAGGCCGGTAGAGTCAGGTACGCAGTACTGATAAAACAATAAGTGCGCGTCGTAAGTACCAGCTCCGCAACAGTGCGGGCATCACATTAGTGACGTGGATGAACATATATGGATAAGCCCATATTAAGGCATCACGTGACCAGAGCCGTCACTGACTGGGTATACGTAAAGACGCAGGGAGATGCAAGGAAAGGGAGGGAGAGAGACAGGGAGAAGATGGGAAACGGAGGGAGGCACGGATGGAGAGAGGGAGTTCTTCCGAGCTTCTGCTGGCCTCTCTCTTTCACTGGTGCATGCCGGGAGCTGGTCCCAACATCCACAAAGTGTGTGTGTATTATTGGTTGTATTTTATGGGGGTAGGAGGGTAGTGTGTATATTGTGTGTGTGGGAGTATTATATTGTGTGTAGAGGTGCAGAGGAGAGTACTAGATTGTGTATCTTGTGTAAGGGTGTTGTGTATATTGTGTTTGGAGCTATAATATTATTGGAGAGATTAGTATTGAGGAGGTATTATAGTGTGTATTGTGGGGAGTATTAGTGTGTGTATTGTTTGTGGGTGACAGATGCTGGGGTATGCAGCAATCCCTGCACTGAGGTCCGAGGCGGCTCTGCATCGCTCGCACGCACTGTGGATGACCAAGCATGTGCCCATGATAATCATGGCCTTAGAGGGATGAGTGTGTCAGAGCCTAGAAGGGGCATATAAATATATAATGGAGGAGGGAGGAGGGAGGAGGAGGGAGGAGGAGGAGATGATAGCATTGTAAAAGTTAACAAGATAGTTAGTTTAAGCAGAAAGTGAGGAGAGGTTAGAGATAAGGGTAGATGTCAGAGGAGAGAGTTCAATTAAGCTGAGGTATCTAGTAGGACAGGGGTGAGGGGAATGAGAAGTGGTGGATGATGAGAGCAGAAGAGGTCATGTACAAATAGACCTTGTTAGTCAGAGAGCAGACATTCCAGAGGGCACGTGAGAAGTGAAGAGTAAAGTGAGACATGGAATGTGGATTACATTAGATGGGTTAATACGCTTAGCAGGGAGGTGGAGAGAGAGAGGCAAGAGGCAGAGAGTGGTGTAGGGGTTGAGGAAGAGATGTTGCATGTACCTTATCAGAACATTAAAGAACATCAATTCACACTGGTGCAGAGTTGATGATGATTCCAGTTCACCTCCAATTCAATTTTAACAGAACTTTTTCATTCTTCATTACTGCAAAAAAAAAAAGTATAAAACATTGCATTACTATTTTCAAAATGGATTGAATTCCCCCAACAATAACTATGTGTTACCAATATATCCCTCTCAGTCCCACTGCAGCACATACTGTACCAGTGTGAAAGTAGGAAGGTACACAGTAACGGTAAAACAATACGTGCCGGTACTATGCACCATATGAATTATAAGGGGATGTAAATCTCCCAGTCTCTCTCCATATCCGCAACAGAGTGGGCTCCGGTCAGTGGCATGGATGCCCATGTATGGATATGCTCATATTTGGGCATCCCATGTCACTGACCGGAGCCGGCTCTGAGTATAGGGATATATGCGGAGACGCAGAGGTGCAAGGAAATGGGAGGAGGCACGGTGAGAAACAGGGAGAGACCACAGGAAGATAGAGGGCAACAACTTCCACAAGGTACATGTATGTGTATAATTGTTTGTATTTTGTGCAGAGGGGGTAATTTCAGATAAAATACAATTCTCCACCCTCTACGAAATAATTCCACTTTGTTCAGTAAGCCAGAAAGTCTTGGTCCCATGGGGACTGAATTTTAATGCAAATAAGGTCCTTAATACACAAGTAAAGAATATAGTTACTTATTCTCTACTGTAAGAAGTGCCACATTGCCCACTATTTGGGTCCTGTGCCCAGATTGTGACCATGCATGGCAGAGGTGAGATTCCACCAACACCAATTTGCTACACTCTCCAAGAGAGATAATTGTGGTCAGAGGTGGAACTAGGGGAGGGGGTGAGCAGGGTCACTGCCCAGGGAGTAACCTGACAGGGGGCACGGAAATCTCATTTAGTGCATATGGTGCGGCACTGCATTGATTGACCGGTCAATCTGCACTGCTGCCTGTCACAGTGACATCATGATCGGGCACTGTGATCAGCTATAGCACTGACCCAGGTGAGATAGTTCAGCACTTTACAAGGAGGGAACAGATGTTGTGGGTGACAGATGCTGGGGGTAGGCCAAGACTGTTGGCCAGAGTAACGTGGAGACTTACTGCACTCTGCATGCCCATCCTCTCCCTGACATCAGGGGAAGGAAGTGGCCCTGGGGTGTGTGTAGGTATGCCAGATGTCAGTGTATGCATAAGTAAGTATGTCTGTGTAGTGGGAGGTGTAGGGGCGTTAAGCTGGAGGACTTAAAAACAGGCACACATCTCACTTCGCTGCGGACAATTTCCCTTTGCATAAGATTCTTGTGATTATGTCAATGATGATCAATAACTGCATCATAACACAGCCGCTCTATACAGAAGATGTACTTGCTATCAATGGTCATGGAGGTAATACGTCACACAATGTACAGATATAGCAAGGATTATTTCTTCCTCTGGTGCATTATGGCATTATGATGGGAAATGTTGTGAGATTCTGCATTATCAGCATCACTGAATCTTTTGGAAATTAAGTGATATTCTATGTTTTAATGCAATATTATGGGTGATCAGCCGGTAAAATAATAATAGCTTGCTGTATCTGTAGCCATGCTCTACCCATGATGTGCTGAATCAATGACTGCAGAGAGATTCAGAGTGGTAAACATGACTGGAACGCATTTCTAAATAATGGGCAGCAAAGCAGTGCAGAATAGGAGGTGAAAGTATTTAAAATGGAAGACCCTTAGCAGCTGTGTGGGGAGTAGACAGTACAGACTGACCAAGTAAATGGTAAAAGGAGTAACTTCAACATTACTTGGCTTTGTACTCCACATTGAAGCTTTCCTCCTCTTTACATCACTAATACTGATGCCATGTGTAACCTGTACTGAGAGTTATATAATCTACTGGCCTAGATGAAACCATGTGATGCAAACAGGATCCATCCCACTCCAGATTCATAGAATTGAACCACCTCAACCTTTCATAACAATCACATAGAACTGCAGCTGTGCGCTACTGCACATGTTCTTGTTATGAATGGTAGTAGATGTGGTCCTTGGGTCTTTACTTCATACTGTAGCCACACTCTACTCATGATGTATTGAATCAATGAAAACTTGCATGGTTCAGATCACAGGAAGGGGTAGAGTAGAGATGAAAATGTTCAATGTGAAACCCGTAGCAGCTGGATTGTGTGGAGTCAATAAAACGACAAATACTAAATGGTAAATGAGAAATATACACATTGCTTATCTGTCTCTGTGTAGTAATTTTCATTCTGTTCAACTGTCCTTCAAATTTTCTCTTTTGCAAGAAAAGGAACACATGGCTTCAATATTCACTTCTGTTCTGCAGTCATCCCTCCTGAAATAAAAGTTAAGCATTGCATTGTTATTATGATAATACATACAATAAACCTTGCTCCAAACCATTTGATGCAAAGCAAATCCACCTCCCACCCACAGCTGTGCTCCGTCTAGAGCATGCATGTCAAACTCCAGTCCTCGAGGGTCCCAAACAGGCCAGGTTTTCAGTAGGGATATCCTGAAAACCTGGCCTGTTTGCTGCCCTCGAGGACTGGAGTTTGACATCCTTGTTCTTGAGCTTCTACCACGCAAGTCATCCATGTGAGTGACACTGTACTGCAGTCCTGGTCTGCACACAATCTACTGAATCAATGACATCACACTGTAAAGGCAATCTACAAGATGTATTAGTTGTCCACACTTCCGAAATGTTACTTTTATGTCCAAATCACTTATTCCCATGACCTGATATTTGTATTTGTTATTTATAGGATTTTCACATGTATTACTACTGTGAAACGCTATATACATTAATAGTGCTATATAAATAAATACATACACATTTATATATAATAATAATAACAGCATGTTCTTTTAAAGCGCTGCTAGTTTTACGTAGCGCTATACAGAGACATTTTGCAGACACAAGTCCCTGCCCCATAGAGCTTACAATCTATGACATTGGTGCCTGAGGCACAGAGGATATGAAGTGACTTGCCCAAGGTCACACACACACAAATATATATACATAAATATATACATATATACACACACACACACACACACACACACACACACACACACACACACACACACATATATGAAAACTAACACAGAAAAAAAGAATCCCCTGAATAGCACTCTAACATACACAAATTGTATCAATAAAGGTTTATTAATCACATACACATAAATGGTTAAAATGAGGAGCAGTGGTGACCTACAAAGCTGTTATAAACTGAACCTTAAGGTGTGGGGAAAAATGCTACACTGCAGTAATAAGTACAAAGTGTGTAAATAAAGTGTAGAGGCAAGAAATATATGGAAATGAGAACACTCAGACCGGCCGGTCAAGTACTACCTAAGTTGAAGCCCCCTGTGTGAAGTGCTTGTATGAAACTAGTGTATAACTAACAAGCAAGGAAATGAATAAGTTAATTATATAAGTTAGTAATATGATCCAAGCCTATAGATATGAAACACACAGATGAGCAAAAAATTGGCAGATATAACTAACAAGCCAAAATAGGTAGCAAAAGTACTTAGACCAGTCCTGAGTGTACAGCAAAGTGTCCAGCAGAGTGATAGCATATATCCACAGCTTAACTGCTCGTAGGTTCAGGGAGAGTGAGTCTCAGCACATGCTCCCAGGGTTGCTTGGAGCACAGACTGCAAGATTCAGCGGAGAGAAGGAGAAACAGCTGAGATCACCACCACATCCTAGATGAGACAGACAAGTCCTGACATGCATGTTTCACCACTTGCTTGTCCGGGGGCTTAACATATAGACAGTTGATAGATGTATTTGAAGTTGCATATTCTGTGCCGTGGATTAATCAGTATACTGAAAGCAACTGAAGATGGTACAGTAGCTGTGATAGGTTGGCCTCATAGCTCCTCCTTCAATGGAGGAATCGGCTCACAGAGCACTTAAATCTCTAAATGCCCAAAGAAAAAAATAAGCATGCAGTACTTAAAGTGAAAGTAAAATGAGAAATGAAATAAACACACACATTGAAAAATCACTCACCCGACTGAGAGCGCCTTCTACAGAGCGCTGTACCACTGCTCAGCTAGCAGCTAAAACTGTCTCATTTTCCCACCATTGAAGTTTACACATGTCCACGCCCCACTCTAACAAGACGCTGTGTACGGAAGCTCGCAGGAGACAAACTAGTGAGTCTATTTTGATCTGGTTTGAAACTGATTGGCCGGCGAAGCCGGCCAATTCAGTTGAACAGCAATTCTACTTGTTACCAAGTAGAACAAAGATAAACCAGTCAAACAAAAATGAAATGAACCCAACAAGTGCACTGATGAAGTGCACTTAAAACAGAAGGGTTAAATCTGAAGAACCCTGATTGGTGGATACCGAGCAAAGCACCCCGCCTAACGCCCACTGGGAGGCAAACTCTGAAACCGTCCCAGTAGACTCGGCGTACGAGTACTCTGCCCGAATACGGGAGTGCACCAGCGCCCGGAACATGACCACGATGTTTGTCGGGACCCCCCCCTCCAAACACTGCTTCCTGGTTTTACAAATGGCTACCTTAGCCAATGCCAGGAGCAGGTTGACCAGGAGATCCCTAGGCTTATTGTCCCGGGACACTGGGCACCCAAAAATAAAAAGATGAGGTGAGAAGTGCAACCAGAACAGCAGGAGCAAGCTCCTCAAGAAGGAAAAGAGGGGTTGCAGTCTGGCACAACTCGAATAAATGTGATATACGGACTCCCGCTCGCCACAGAAGGGACAGGTGGCGGGGGAGTCCGTGAAGTGTGCCAAATACTCTCCTGTGCTCAGTGCTCCGTGGAGGACTCTCCAACTCAAATCCCCGGCGGGACGGGGAACCAAAGATGAATAGAGTTCCCTCCACCGGGGTCTCTCATCCTCGTTCGCTGGGAATACCCGCCTCCAGATGGTGTCTGGGCGGGTGACAAGGGCGAGGTAATGCACTATATGGAGCACCAGAGAATACAGGACTTTCCTCGGCATGCCGCGGAAACATGCCGGGGACATTTCCCCCAACTTGCTGAGGTTGGGGGAGAGAAGAGCCCGAGGGGGTTGCCGTGACCTTGGTTCCACGCAAAGATCCGGAGAGCCGAAGTTGAAAGGATGACAAGGCTCTCCGGTCTGCAATACCCCCTCAATGAAGGTGCGGGAGTCGGGGTGTATGGCATCTTTAATCTCCTGGATCAAACGACGAGGGACGCGGGCACTACGCAGCCCCATACGGGGCGCGAGCACCTCTGCCCCTACCCAATCCCGCCGCTCATAGTCCAGGAGATCCCCGACTCTGGTCACCTGCGCCAGGATTAGCCGGCGGCAAATAGAGGGTGAATCCAACATCCGAGCCCCCACTGCTGGATTATACAGCAAGGGCTCGGCGAGGAAATCAACCCCCACCGCCTGTTCCTTCCTGGTCGCGGAGACCAGTTTCCAGGCCTTCAGTAAGTCCCGATAGTATGCCGGCAGCTCCGAGAGGTTTCTACCTAAACCCTCGGGCCTGATGAAAAAGAGTTGCCGGTCATACCTCATATTGCGCAGCTGGCGAAAGAAAAAGGTTGCCAGCTGGCACCACTGCGGAGACGGATCTGCGAATAGGTATCTCTGCAGGTATTGGAGGCGGAAAGTGTGTAACTGGGAGCGGACACACACCACTCCCTGTCCACCCTCCTCCAAAGGGAGACACGCAACTCCCACAGAGACCCAATGCTTCCCCATCCAGAGAAAATCCATCAACTTCCTCTGGATCTTGTTGATAAATTCGGGGGTCGGACCCATGGCTATCAGCCGGTGCCAAAGCTGACTGGCCACTAGCTGATTAATCACCAGGGTTCTTCCCCTAAGGGAAAGCATTCTCGACAGATACACCCATGACCCCAGACGAGCAATGACCCGTTCTTCAAGATCACTGAAGTTTTCTGGGGCAGGGTCCTCTGCAGCAGACAGGTAGACTCCCAGATACTTGAGAGTATCGCTCCCCCACGAGATATTACGAAACGTGGGGGGCAAAGAGTCCACCTTTAAGGGACCCACCAAGATGCCGGAGCACTTGGACCAGTTGATCCGAGCAGAAGAGGCCGCGGTGTAGACCTCTTGACACTCCTGTGCCCGCTCTAGATCATCTAGGTCCTGGGCCACGAGGAGCACATCATCGGCATAAGCCGACAGGACTACCCGCATGTCGGGCTCCTGCAGCACCAGCCCGGTAAGCCTCTTCCTCAGTAGGCAGAGGAAGGGCTCAATGGCCAGCGCGTACAGTTGCCCAGACAGGGGGCACCCTTGACGCACTCCCCGACCAAACACAAAAGGTGCCGTCAGGGACCAGTTAATCTTCACCAGACACTCTGCAGAAGCGTACAGCATCTGGAGAAAGCCCACAAATTGTGGGCCGAAGCCAAACGCCCGCAGGGTCTGCATAAGGTAACGGTGATCCACTCTGTCAAACGCCTTCTCCTGATCTAGGGACAGGAAGGCGAGTGATAGACCAGTCCTCTGTGCGTAATGCATCAGGTCCCGGACCAGAAAAATGTTGTCATGAATGCTCCGGCCCGGGACAGTATAGGACTGGTCAGGGTGAATCACCTCTGCTAGTACGGACTTGAGCCTCAGCGAAAGCGCTTTGGCTACGATCTTATAGTCCGTGCTGAGCAGTGAGACCGGTCGCCAATTAGAGATCTGACGGAGATCCCCCTTCTTCGGCAGCAAAGACAGTATTGCCCGCCGACACGAAAGTGGCATCTCACCGATCTCCAGGGCTTCGGCTAGGACCTCGGTGAAATCAGGTCCCAGCATCTCCCAGAAAAACCGGAAGAACTCCACAGTCAGCCCGTCTAGCCCCGGCGCTTTTCCGCGGGACATGAGACTGAGGGCTTCAGAGAGCTCGGCCAGAGTCAAAGGTAACTCAAGCCGCTCCCTTCCATCCTCACCAACCGTGGGAAGCCCCTCCCATAAGACCCTGCATTTATCTGGCTGGATGGACTCCGGAGAGAAAAGATCTACATAGAATCTCCGGGTTCTGTCCCGGATGCTCTCCGGGTCAGTCAGAGGGGTACCGTCCTCTGCCAACAGGCATGTGATATGTCTACGGTTTCCCCTCTTTTTCTCCAGCGTGTAGAAGAGGCGCGACCCGCGATCCATCTCTCGAAGGAAGTTGATGCGGGATCGCACATACGCCCCCCGAGCTCTCCGATCTTCCAATTCCCGGAGAGCGCACTTCCTCTCCATGTACATACTCTGCAGGTATTGGTCTCCCGCCACAGACAGCCGCTTCTCGAGATCGAGCACCTCCTCCCTGAGGGCCTCGATCTCAGCATCGCGCCGCCCGCTGGCACCTCTGGTGTATTCCTGACATACGAGGCGCAGATGAACCTTGCCCACGTCCCACCACTGCTCTAACGTGGCAAAGTCTGACCTGCAACCTCTCCAGGCCATCCAAAAGTCTCTGACCGACGTCGCAAACCCCTTGTCCTCCAACAACGAATTGTTGAAATGCCAATAAGCGGCCGAAGGTGCTGCAGGTAGCAGCATCAGCGTCACGGACGCACAATTGTGGTCCGAAAACGGCGCCAGCCTAATAGTACTGGACTGGGCTCGCGACAGGCTGTGGCTGGAAATATACAGTCTGTCGATCCGGGACCAGGACATCCGTTCACCCCTAAACACCCTAACATGGGTGAACTCAGTGGATGCCTCAGGATGTTGTTCTCGCCAGACGTCTACCAAGGAGTAGCGGGTGATGACCTCCCGCAAGGCCGACGCAGAACACGGGTGTGGCTCCTGACCATTCCGGTCCTTCCGAGCCTCGAGGGTACAGTTAAAATCACCCCCGAGCACCACGTATTCGTCCGCGTCGACTGTCTCCAGGTATTCAGACATTCTGACGAAGAACTGCCTTCTCAGGGGTCCGGTGGCAGGAGCATACACGTTCAGGAAATTAAACGTGTAGTCCTCGTGTCGGACCCTGATATGCAACAGGCGACCTGGAACAACAGCTTTGGCAAGCAGCAGCTCTGGTTGAAAGGACTCAGAGAACAGGGTCACCACCCCACTAGATGTTGAAGTGAGATGGCTGAAGAAGACACTGCCTCGCCACTCCAAATGCCAGCTGGCTTCAGCCTCTGGAGTGGTATGGGTTTCCTGCAGGAAACTCACAGAATACTTCCCCTTCTGCAAGAAGGAGAGTACCTGGAACCTGCGAAACCCATCCTTACAGCCGTTAACATTTAGCGTACCGATGCTTAACGCCATTGGTAATCAGGAGTTTTTTGGTTCCCCACAGGTGCTCAGGGTACTATACCCTGAGAAGCCTTTACGTGGTCTCGCATCACTTTTTCAAACTTCAGGACCCGAATATGGATAGCCCCAGAGATTTTGGCCTTGTGGTTGGCCCTGATGTAAGCTCCGAGAGAGTGGAGAATGACCGAGGCATCTTTCCACTTCTCAAGGGCCAACTTCACCTTAAAGTTTTTATGCTTGCAGAGGGTATCCTCTAGGAAAGCATCTAGCTCCTTGGCAGGGATAACAGGGGTCAAATAGTCCACCGACTCCACGGTGCCAGAAGACTCCTCACTGAGCCCCAACTCCCTAAGCTCCTGTTGACTGAAAGGCTTAAGACCCTCACCCTCCCCTGCGGGGGTCTCTCTCAGTTCTACAGTGGGTTCCCCCTTCGGTGTTTCCACGAGGGGGTCCACTAAATCCTCCACTTCCAACCCCGGGATAGGATGTTCAGGGGTATCTGGTGGTGGCATGGCAGAGGCAGCGGTTTCTGGAGTGACCTTGTGAACCAAAAAGGTACCCATTACCCTCCTGGTCTCCTCTATCGCCGTGTAAGTAAACGGAATGTTAGGGGCCTTCGCCTCAATCACGGGAGGGCACTCTTCTGTAGGCACCCCAAGGAGAGAGTCTAGCTTGGCAGTCATCTTTGACAAAGACCAAAACTCCCCACTAAGAGGGCTCATGTCAGATAGCCTCCAGTTGAAATCCGAAGTGCTCACTAAAGCATCCCTACCTACACCTGCCTCCCCCTCTCCATCCTCAACCATGGGGGTCAGCCCTATCCCATCCCCTACTTCTGGTGACGCAAAACCTGACTCCGCCTCAGGTGCAACACTCGAAGGCGGTACAGCCGGAGGGGGATCTTGGCTGGCTCCAAAGATAGGTGCACTCGGCAAGGCAAATTCACCAAAGCACAATTCTCCTGGGGATGCTCTCCAACCGGGAGGGGCGTTGAGAGGCACCCCAACGTCTATATCTATGGGCAAGGCCTCATGCTGCTGAGCATTTTGGCCTTCCACCCCAGAGACGCCGGGTACCTTCAGTTGTATTCCCTCCAGAAATTCGAGGGGGGGGGGCTGTACGTGTGTGGGATCTGGTTTACACTGGCTACTCGTAACTAGTGGTCTGGACAGGACCACCTTGTACGGAACTGATGTTACGTCCCGCTTCAGAGACTTCAGAGGGTAAACGTAATACGGTTCACCCTCCTCTACCTCCTCAATCACCCTCTTATTTGTTTTAAATTTGCTCTTTCTAGGGATTGATTCCCCAGGAGAGATTGCCGCTACCTCCATAACAGGAGCTTCCTCCTGCTCCCCCACACTCTGTACGGTGCTTAAATTGGGGGTAAGGTGTTCTTGGGGGGGGACAGCGACAACAGAGGGTGACTGTTGTGGGGTGACTTTTCCTTTCTCCCTTTTTGTAGGGGGGAGAGGTTCAGATGTCACTGTTTGAGTTGAGGCAGTGACATCTTCTGTGATCCCAGGGGGGACCTGGGCCCTTGAGGTCTTTTCCTTCTCCCTCTGTTCTTTGGGGAGAGGTTCAGATGTCACTGTTTGAGATGGGCCAGTGACATCTTCTGTGGTCCCAGGGGGGGCCTGGGCCCTCAAGGGCTTTCCTTTCTCTCTCTTTTCTTGGGGGAGAGGTGTAGATGTCACCGCCCGAGATGGGCCAGCGACATCTTCTGTGGTCCCAGGGGGGGCCTGGGCCCTCAAGGGCTTTCCTTTCTCCCTCTGTTCTTTGGGGAGAGGTGCAGATGTCACCGCCCGAGATGGGGCAGCGACATCTGCTGTGGTCCCAGGGGGGGGCTGGGCCCCCAAGGGCTCCGCCGCGGTGGGCGCAACGGCACAGGGTATTTCCCCCTGGGGGGAGACAGTGATAACAGAGGGTGGTCGCTCCAGGGCGACCCCCTCTCCTTCTCTCCGCTCTCCAGGGAGAGGTGCAGAAGTCACTGTTCCAGATGGGACAGCGACATCTCTTGTGGTCCCAGGAGGGACCTGGGCCCCTGAGGGCCCCGCTGTGGTGGGCACAGTGGTACGGGGTGTCTTGGCAGAGGGAGGGGTGGGTGTAGGAGTTGGGATAGGTCCTCTGTTCCCTTTGGGGCAACTCCTACGAGTGTGCCCCAGCTCCTTGCACAGATAACATCTAATTCCCTCCGTGCCATAGAACACTGTGTACATTATGCCCTCGTAGGGCACCCTAAAAGAACCCTCCACAGATTCTGTGCTCCCCGGCAGCAGCACTTGTACCTGCCGCCTAAATGAGAGCACGTGCCTCAGCGCTCTATCCCTGCAGCCCAGCGGAATTTTTGTTATGGGAGACTTAATGTCTCCCAGGACTTGCAGGTGCAGCCGCATGAGACTATCTGGGATGAAGGGGGGCACATTGGAGAGAATAATTCTAGTGCCTAACCCCTCCATGGGTTCTATAGGGATGTAGATTCCCCCTACACTGATGCCTTTCTGCACCAGGGTGTGCTTGGCAGCCAGCGTACGGAGGAAGAAAACGCCTCTCCCGTACATCTTGCTGGCCGCCACCACAGCAGAGGGACCCACAACGTCTGCCACAGCCCTAACATAAATCTCCATGCTAAGGCCAGGTGACATTGGGCACCTCACCCCAAGCTTCCTGCTCAGACAGGGTGTGGCCCCAGCATTGTTATTGCCGGGGCCGACGCCTGCAGCTGCCACCTGCACCCAAGTTGAACCTGGGACTGCAGGGGTTAAACTGACAAGAGGAGCTGGGGGAGGTGTGGCCAGGGCACTGGAAGTACCAGGCCTTGGGCTATGGTTGTTACTCCTAAGGGCCCCAGTTTTAGGAGTCCGATGTCCAGGTGTGGCCCCTGTTGCTGCACTAGTCCTGTTCCCCCCAGGCATGATGAAATAAGCCTCTAAGTAAGGGGAGGAAATAGTACTTAGGGAGAGAGATGCAGGGAGGTAACTGTTTCTTTTAAGAACCAATTAACTATCTCTCTGCACAGGGAGGGAATGAAAAACAGCTTTTAAAACCTGCTGTAATTTTCTCTTTCTCCCTTTAATTATTTAACTCTCTCTCTCTTATAAGAAACCACACACAAAAAAGAAGGTTTTAAAGTAAGACACAGAGCTCTCAATTGCAAATGAAAAAGAAAGAAATCAGGCTTTAAATTAAATTGAAAACTGGAAGTAAAAAACAACCAGAGGTGGGGGAGGGGAGAGGGGTTGAGACTGCAATTCCTGCCAGCCAAATTGCAGCTTTGCTGGGTTGAAATACAGCAGCCTCTGGGTGAAAACAAAAACGGTTTTTAAACCTGAAAAAAAAACACCCAAACCCTCTACAAAAACCACTGTATACTCACAGTATACTCCCCCACAGATCCACACCAAAGTATACCAAAAATAAAGAATAAAAGAAAAAAAAGAAAGAATACAACCTGATTCTTCAGCAATTGCCTGGGAACTCTGAGTGGAAGAGAAGCAGGCTCCAGCACAGCTTCACACAGGAAAACAGGGCCTATGCAGAACCCTTCCTTTTACCTCTGTGACTTAACTCCCCGACTGAGAGCGCCTTCTACAGAGCGCTGTACCACTGCTCAGCTAGCAGCTAAAACTGTCTCATTTTCCCACCATTGAAGTTTACACATGTCCACGCCCCACTCTAACAAGACGCTGTGTACGGAAACTCGCAGGAGACAAACTAGTGAGAGAAGGTGTAGCTGCTAGCCACACTCCACGAGGTGCATTGTGGGAAATGTAGTTCTTTGCCTGCTAGCTTCTCTGACTGGTTACTGATCAGGTGATGTCACTAGGGGCGGGATTAGTGTGTTGCAATGTAACGGCCCGGCTGTATGATTGTCACAGAAGGGGGGAGCCTGAGAATGTCACGGATTTAATTACACATGTAATGATGTAATAACACAGCCATGAACTAAGTCAGTATACATATGGTCATGTGATATTTATAATGCATTTATTAACATTATTGTGTGGATTTAGGCTGAATTAAACTTGTATGGGATTGTCACTTTAATATCACAGTACCACTACTGTTTTAACACTTATAATGACCTCCTGATTACAGATTATTAGGGACAGACTTAAAAAGGCCTGTGTAAATATTTATTATAGAGTGGCCTCTTTACTTTATAATATCAGGGAGTATCAGACAGGCCTGTGTTTATTTTTAATATACATTAGGGTGACCTGACTCCAGATTATTGGCCTTTCCCTCTGACAAATGCATATTTTCCTATACTGTGTTAATTTTGTTAGAACAAAATAAATATTCATGCGCTAAATGACAGTACCAGTGTGAGTCCCAATAAGAAGTAGTGAGGTAAAAAACCATGGTACCAGCAACATATGTAACTGATGGGGAGGGTGCTAAAATATATGGAGTGTGGCGTCCTGATTGCTAAATGAGGTGTATTATATCATAAGTGCATATAACAATATCCCTCATAGCAATCTATTAAGAACCAACAAGAACTAGGTAGCACAATAATCAGTGCTGCAGTTATAGCCTAATAATAAGTATATATATATATATATATATATATATATATATACTGCTGCGGCCAAGTTTATTCGAGCATTTGCCCGTTCTTGGCCGCAGCAGTAGCCTGGCGCGCGCCCGAGAGTGACGGGCGCGCGCCGAAGCAGCGGAAGAGCGCCCTCCGATCGGGGCGCTCTCCCTACCGCTGCCGGGTCCGCCGGGTCCCCCGGAACCCCCTGCCGCTGTCCCGCGATCGCGGGACACCAGGGCTCCCTCGGGGAGCCCCTGGACGCGCGTGCAGGGGGCGCACGCTCCCGAAGACGCGTGACCGCGCGTCTATGACGCGCGGCACGCCGAGGGGCGGCCACTAGCAAGCCGGGAAATCTCCCGGCTTGCGGTACCGGCCACACTCGAATAAAGTGTGTCGGTACTATATATATATAATATATATATGTAACCCATATTCCCCCACCCAATCGCAGATAGGGTGCATGTGAGGGGAGCTATATGTATTACCAGTGTGGTGCTTTACCTGTGTCGCTCACAGGAGGCCTGAGCCTCTGCCAATGAGAGCCTGGGGTGTATCCTCCTGAACAATACTATATGGTGCAGCGCCTCCACCTGTGATGGCTCCAAGCAGAGCGGGAGTTGTTCCTCACAGGACAATAATATAATATCACGCACACAGCATATAAAAGAACAGTGACTTTTCTAACAGTAACATAACTATGCATGTCATACATTAAGTGTCTCTCTTCTAGGAGACACAGTAACTCACGTGTCTCGCAGGATGCAACCCCTCACCGTGTACCCACACCATGTCCAACTCCCCACACCACAACCCCACCCCCAAAATAAGGTATGTGTGTGTGTGACTGCACAGCCACTATGTACTGATTTATAGTTGGTGCACTTATGGATGTTACCTGCCGAGCGCTCCAGCGCTAGGACCTGCAAACAGACTTCGCAAAGGATCCGACGGTGAAGATACGTCAGGGTTACCTTCCAGGGCGATCCCACCCGGTTGGTTGCTGCTGTGCTTGAAGAGGTCTGATCCTAAACCTCTGTAATGGTGCTGCGACAGTCTCTGCTTCCTTCACTTCTCTCTCTCTCTAAAGTGACAGGTTCCTGTACTAGGGCCTGTCCCTGTGACCACCCACCCTCACTAGTGGGAAGTCAGGGCCTCAACTCTAGCCTGGGGATTTCTGGCCTAGGGCAGAATCTCGCAGCTCTCTGCCCACCTTCTTTCCCCCTTTGTCCCCTAAGTCTCACTCACTCACGTGCTTCCCAGTCTGCTTCCTGACTGCACAAAACAATGTATCAAATTCCCTGCTGCAGAGAATCTGCAAGTCTCAGTGGCTGGTTGGTTGCAGGTGACAGGGAACATAGGGCATTCACCAGAGGCTGCTGGGGGATGTAGTCCACTCAGAACCTCTTTCCTATGGGGACTGTGTGCGCGGTCTCTACTGCACCTGTGCAAAGCTGTAGTGGCCACCGCTACACATAACTGCACCTGCGCAACCTACCAGATCTCCTGTACACTTGTAATGGCCACCACTACCCTTGCCAACCTCTGCGTATTGCGCGAACCTCGCACCAAACACAACATGGCCGCTGTGGCTATCTGCGCATGCTCGAGCATCAGGGCCCCCGACGGCGCCGGCACAGATAGCAGCGCCAACTGGGAAAAGTCGCCATCCCCTTCCCCCACTGCCACAGGGGTAAGGCAAGGGGCAAAGGAACATCAGGGAAGCCGGGAGTGGCCCCCTTACATATATATATATATATATTGTGGTTGACAAATCACCCAAAAATCTACTCGCTGAACAAAAAAATCTACTCATCACCTAGCCCCGCCCCAGGCCCGCTTTAAAAAAAATTGAATAAATTCCTAGTAAGAACAACATTCGTTTTTGACATGTTTATTTATTGTATTACATTATACTACAATTAGTCCTTGTTAAGAGTGTGTGTGTGACACAGAGAGAGTGTGCGTGTGTGTGTGACACAGAGAGTGTGTGAGACACAGAGAGTGTGTGAGACACAGAGAGTGTGTGAGACACAGAGAGTGTGTGAGATAGGGTGAGGCAGAGGGTGACAGGGTGAGGCAGAGGGTGACAGGGTGAGACAGAGAATGACAGGGTGATACCGAGAGATACAGAGGTTGACAGGGAGAAAATGGGTGACATGGTGTGACACAGGGTGACAGGGTGAGACAGAGGGTGACAGGGTGAGACAGAGGGTGACAGGGGGAAACAGAGGGTGACAGAAAGTGAGACAGAGGGTGACAGAAAGTGAGACAGAGGGCGACAGAAAGTGAGACAGAGGGAAACAGGGTGGGTGACACACACACACACACACACACACACACACACACACACACACACACACACACACACACACACACACACACACACACACACACTCTCCCTCTTACACACACACTCTCTCTCTCCCTCTCACACACACACACACACAGACAGACAGACATCAAACCCCTCCCCTCTGCGAGAGCGAGGGTCCGCCCTCACAAATTCCTCTATGCCTCTTATCAGCGGTGCAGACAGGAGATGAAATACAGCAGTGACCGCACGACCCTTCTTTTGGCGATGTTACATATATATACTGATAATAGTAAAAAGCAGAACAAATAATATAAAAAGGCAATTGCTTGCTTGGGAAGTAGCTTCTGCTGGGCCCAATTTGAGGAATCCCTTGTCAGTAGGGCCGCCAGCAGAAATCTTGGGGCCCAGGACAAATGCAAGGATCAGGCCCCCCTCCCTACCCCATAGCACACCTACCATGACATTTTTTTTAGGGCACAACTTTTACTCATATGGTAGTGTTGCAAGGCCTATTTCACACCTCGCAAACCCCCCCATTTTACACTTTTTTATATTTTTATATATATATAAAAAGAGAGAGAGAGAGAGAGAGACAATCAAGTGGTTTCTTCTTCTCTTAGCCAAAGACGTACTACTCTATGTTCCTTTTCTCATTCTCCTATTTTTGTACCTTGGTATAATTGTATATACATACTTCACAGCATATGTTCCACCAAAGTAACTACGTCAGCGATGACAGCGACCAACAGTGGCACTACTGTGTTTAGGGTTCTACAGTGCACAGCCACCCTACACTACCCATCTGGTATTTCCACAGCCCAGATAGTTGAACAAACTGGCTGCGGTCCATATTACCTCTGACTCCAGCAATGCTTGGACAGTTTCCCCTATCTCTTTCTGCTCAATTTATTGGATACATAGCTTTGGATATATTTCAGCATTCTATGACACTCAGGATAGCGCTCATGATGTCATCAACAACCAGGGGACTCCCAATAGTTGCTATTATGTGATCAATTTTTACTGCACGCAGTCCTGAGTATACTATCAGCTTTGCCACAGTTGAGAGTCTGGCACATTTCTCTGCTGTACAAATGTGTCAGAGAACACATCCAGGCATTCAGTATACATCCCAGTTAGGCAGCGCTTATAGTAAGTGCGACGCGACGGGAGTAACGCTGGCGACTCAAAATTTGGAGCTGGGGAAATCAGATTTTTCAGAGGCTGTCGCCACATGTGACAGCCTCTGAACCAATCAATGCCCATGTCGCCAGCGACATCCCCGAAAGTTAAATTATAACTTTCGCAGGTGACGTCACCCGTCACTTCGCCAGTCGCGTTGCTGGCACTATAAGCATGACCTAGGGGAGGGCCCAGGAGACTCCCATACAACTCTGGAGAGTTTCTCTTAATTAAGGTAACTTTCCACTATGTGTCCTGTTCACAGCAATGCAGTACTAACTACATTTAAGCATGTCTGTAAGATACAAAAGTTAACCCATCATGCACCTTGGCCTAGGGAGGATTTGTTCCTATAAAGTACACCCAGTTTGGCAATGATTTTGGATGTCAGATTATCAATATGCAACTCAAATTTTAAATGGGAGTGAAACCAAATGCCAAGATATTTAAAATTAGTGACACTTTAGTTGGCTTCAATTAATTACTGCATTTATAAAATTCTGCAGAGCATCTAGTAACCTTGTAATATTAAAAGATGGCAGCCTTGGTATGTTATGCCTCTTTTTTCCTGTACACCGCAAAGGATTTTGTGGCCTATTCTAGTAACTCTGAAGTGAGGCAAACCACTTCTAAATAGCTCTCTTTATGTGAATTGGCCTACTTTGCTATGCTGTAAGCCAGGCCTGCACAGTTCCAGTCCTCGAGAGCCGCAAACAGGCCAGGTTTTCAGGATACCCTAACCCTAACTTCTTTCACTGCAGCCATTGTAATCAGACACTGCTAATGGAGGGTATGATACATTCTCTACCACTGAAAGAATATACATCTCAGTGGTAGACGGCTGATAAGAAGCTGTTTCAGTCTGGTTCTGCCAATTCGATCGGTTTAAAAAATCCTCCATTTTCAGGTCTATGTATGTTGATCTGATTTCTTAGGCTTTCAAGACGTTATAGCAGTCCTGTTTTTAGTGCTCATTCTCTCCCCCTTTATCTCTCAACTTTTCTCTCTCCCTTTATCACTCACTCCCCCTTTATCTCCTTCTATATGACCCTTGCCTCACTTCCCCTGACTCAAACTAATCAATCTTTAATCACCTCTCTCTACCTCTTCTCCCTCTCCCACTCCCTTCTCGCTCCCTTCTCTCTCACTCTCCCTTCTCTCCATTTTTTCACTCGGACTCCCACTGGTATTAGTATCTCAGATTTATTTTGATTTTTGGTGTGCAACATTTTTCCACATTACATAGCACTTGTGAGCAAGACATCCAGTCCAGCCACGGCTGATGGGACACTGTTCTTTCACTGATCGCTATATCTGAGCTATTGGGAAACAATTTTAAACACTATTACATTCTCTGCTCTTTCTCTCAGCTGCTATCTCGGTCATTGTGCCCAGCATATGGCGTCATCAGGCATATTAATGCTTCCAACATCCCAGGAGAAAATGGTTATATTGTTTTGAACAAGGGGCCTATTTCTGATGACTTATTCCTGCATTAGTAATATGTGTCATATATCTTGGCTCAATCAGAGGCTTGGTTGAAAACTGAGCCCCTGATGGAACCACATGTGCTTAAGGTGGGATATCCTGAAAACCTGACCTGTTGGACAGGCTTGAGTACTGGAGTTGAGAACCCCTGTTCAAACATTTATCTTCCTACCAGTACATAGGTAATTTCAAGAAATTAAACAAAAAAAGGTAGAAAAACTTTAAACAGCAAAATAACCATACAGTAACTTGTAAACCTTGAGAAATGCATCTTAATAGGGTCATGTCACACTGAAAATATAGTATTCCCAGGTTTAACCCTTGCATTCATCAGCCAGATATGTTGAGTCTTTAAGTTGCATTCATTGTTTTGAAATAGACTTGGTATTTTATGTCTCTTTTTTCCTGTACACCGTAAAGGATTTTGCGGCCTAGTCTAGAAACTCTGAAGTGAGACAAATCACTTCGAAAGAGCACTCTACAGTAGATGCGAATTGGCATGGTTTGCTATGCTGCAAGCCCTTCTCGCATGTCCAATCTGTATCTAAAAAGGCTTTGTACGAAGCTGTTTCAGTCTGGTTCTGCCAATTCGATCGGTTTTAAAAAATCCTTCATTTTCAGTGTATGTTGATCTGATTTCTTAGGCTTTAAAAACATTAAAGCAGTCCTGTTTTAAGAGCTCATTCTCTCCCCCTTTCTCTCTCCCTTTATCACTCACTCCCCCTTTATCTCTCTCGATATGACCCTTGCCTTACTTCCCCGACTAAAACTGCCCCCGCTTTAAACACCACTCTTTACCTCTGCTCTCTCTCCCTCTCCCTTCTCTCTCCCTCTCCCTTCTCTCTCATTTTCCCTTCTATCTCACATTCCCTTCTCTCTCACTTTCCCTTCTCTCCATTTTTTCACCCTGACTCCCACTCTATTTCTTTCACTCAACCCGTCTCTTGCTCTCACACATACTCCCAAAGAGTAACCCTAGAAAATACAAGAGATATCTAGAAATCTAATTGCAAGGTAATAAGTCACATTAAGTGAAATGCACAATGGAATAGTCCCCCCCTTTTTTAAAAAAAACGGTAGATTCCTTACATTTTAGCTATTTGCACTTCTATATTTGTAACACTGGTAATTGCTATAATAACACTGTTACTTTTTTTTAGTTTGTACATGCACACACACACAATTAAATGACCTACTGTATCTCAGTACCTCAGATAGACACAGACACACACACACGCCTATGCAGTAAGCGTTCATAAGCCACTTATCAAGCACTTAATGCCTACTGCTATTCAGTAAGCAGTGATAGTGGGTGATAAGGCGGGAAGGTTGGAAGAGATCACGTGCCACTACATGGGTATTCTGAAGTATACACAGCGTGAAGTGTTCGAATAAAGGCCGCTGCTGCTGCAGCTGTACATTCATATGTGCAATAATGAAAGAAAAATCAATGGCGTCTATCCTCATACAATGAGTTTTGGATTCAAATAAGGCATTTCATAGCACAAGGAGAAAAACATATTAGTTAGTAATTTTGCATTTAAAATGGGAAATGCTCAATAATATAATAATATAATTTATAATAATATAATATAGGTCCCTGCCCCATGGAGCTTACAATCTATGTTTTTGGTGCCTGAGGCACAGGGAGATAAAGTGACTTGCCCAAGGTCACAAGGATCTGACACCAGGAATTGAACCAGGCCCCAGGCTTCAAACTCTCAGTGCCACTCAGTGTCTTTTACTCACTGAGCCACTCCCTCTCCACAAGAGTGCAAGAGTGCAAGAGTGCAAGAGTGCAAGAGTGCAAGAGTGCAAGAGAGCAAGAAAGCAAGAAAGAAAGAAAGCAACTGTCTATACTTCCTAATGTGTGGATTCAGAACCACAAACATGAAAAAATATATAATTAAGCAATAATTAAGAGCGGAGAGAAAAATACTAAAATAATTCAGTCAATTCATAGTGAATTAAAAGAAATTAGAGAATTAGTACATGTAAAATATTTTTATTTGTTAAGAATAGATTGATTTAAGATGACACACACACATACACACACACACACACACACAATTAAATGACATATCCCTGGACCTCAGACACACACACTGACATTACAATAAGCAGAATAGATACATTTAGTTTTTGTTACAATTTGTCTCACTCCCAGTTGTAAGACATCAATCATTGTAAACTCTTGAACTCCAGGATGAGTTTGCAGCAAAGCTTCATGGGCACTGTAGTTTTTTTGTCTGCTACAAATTCTCTAATTGGTCACTGATCATGTGATGTCAGATGGGCCTGGGCTTTAATTCAAAGTGTTTAACCGAGTGGTGTGTGTCTCAAATACAGTAAGTTGCTTTATTTTTTTATCTCTGGGAATCTTCTGTGATTAAAGAGGGTCTGTTACTGAAAAAGCACAAAGCTGCTGATTACTTTCTGTTTAATAGAGAAATATTCATAAGGTATCAGTGTTTATTTGAGATGTGTCTGTACCTGAAAGGCTCAACCACCCCTGTTTGTGGGGCTCTTGTGTATGAAATAGCCCAGAGCAACTACCCCTAGAGATAATATACACACATACACACCCACATACTGTAATGTGTGTGTGTGTGTGTGTGTGTGTGTGTGTGTGTGTGTGTGTGTATATATATCCACTTTTTATTGTCTCTATAAGAGTTCTGATAAAGATTGTAAATACTGTAAATGTTTATCAGTTGATCAAAAAAGATTTGATCAGAAGAGTTGCCCTGTAAATTATCTATTCAGAGCAGCAATACCAGTATATATGTTAGACAGTGATTGTGGTTTGAATGGTGAATTTTGCAAGTATCTATCTGCGAGTTAATAACATACAAAACATTTACAGACCTGCTGTTATTACTCTGTGAGTTATGATATGATCTCAAACTGTGATTTTTGCCAACATTTGTTTGCTAGCTAGCCACATACAAATCAATTACAGACCTGCTGTTATTACTCTGAGAGTCATGATATGATGATATATGGCAAGAGATCCAAATAATCCTCATCCTATTTACATATCAGCCACAAAAAGGGATTTTTAATAATGTATATGTGTTTTTAATTATCTATGTAGAATTAATAAAATGTTATTATTTTCTGATATCCGCAGTGATTCTGGCCAACCTGACAGATCTGCAGTAATATACTGCAAGACCAATTTGTTTGCTAGCTAGCCACATGCAAATCAATTACAGACCTGCTGTTATTACTCTGAGAGTCATGATATGATGATATATGGCAATAGATTCAAATAATCCTCATCCTATTTACATATCAGCCACAAAAAGGGATTTTTAATAATGTATATGTGTTTTTAATTATCTATGTAGAATTAATAAAATTTTATTATTTTCTGATATCCGCAGTGATTCTGGCCAACCTGACAGATCTGCAGTAATATACTGCAAGACCAATTTGTTTGCTAGCTAGCCACATACAAATCAATTACAGACCTGCTGTTATTACTCTGAGAGTCATGATATGATGATATATGGCAATAGATCCAAATAATCCTCATCCTATTTACATATCAGCCACAAAAAGGGATTTTTAATCATGTATATGTGTTTTTAATTATCTATGTAGAATTAATAACATTTTATTATTTTCTGATATCCGCAGTGATTCTGGCCAACCTGACAGATCTGCAGTAATATACTGCAAGACCAATTTGTTTGCTAGCTAGCCACATACAAATCAATTACAGACCTGCTGTTATTACTCTGAGAGTCATGATATGATGATATATGGCAATAGATCCAAATAATCCTCATCCTATTTACATATCAACCACAAAAAGGGATTTTTAATCATGTATATGTGTTTTTAATTATCTATGTAGAATTAATAAAATTTTATTATTTTCTGATATCCGCAGTGATTCTGGCCAACCTGACAGATCTGCAGTAATATACTGCAAGACCAATTTGTTTGCTAGCTAGCCACATACAAATCAATTACAGACCTGCTGTTATTACTCTGAGAGTCATGATATGATGATATATGGCAATAGATCCAAATAATCCTCATCCTATTTACATATCAGCCACAAAAAGGGATTTTTAATCATGTATATGTGTTTTTAATTATCTATGTAGAATTAATAAAATTATATTATTTTCTGATATCCGCAGTGATTCTGGCCAACCTGACAGATCTGCAGTAATATACTGCAAGACCAATTTGTTTGCTAGCTAGCCACATACAGTAGCGACATTGCTTATTGAAGCAAAAGCCGCCGGCTCCATGCGGCTGGGAAGCGGGTAGCCGCGGCGCGTGGAGGCGCACTGTGACGTCACAGTAACATGCGCGCCCGGCTTCCCCATCTTCCCCGGCTTCCCCAGGCTTCCCCGACACCCCTGGAGATCAAATGAAGGTAAGCGGGGGTGCGGGGAAGCAGAGGGGCAGAGCAGGAGCCGGGTACGGTGTCGGGAAGGGAGGTAAATTGCGCGCGAAGTGGAGGGGGGGTGCGTGGGGGAAACGCGGCGGCGCGCGGTTGTTACTGGCGGCAGCTGGGGTAGATCTCGGCGTGCCGTCGTGATTTAGTGCAATAAACAATGTCGGTGCTGTACAAATCAATTACAGACCTGCTGTTATTACTCTGAGAGTCATGATATGATGATATATGGCAATAGATCCAAATAATCCTCATCCTATTTACATATCAGCCACAAAAAGGGATTTTTAATCATGTATATGTGTTTTTAATTATCTATGTAGAATTAATAAAATGTTATTATTTTCTGATATCCGCAGTGATTCTGGCCAACCTGACAGATCTGCAGTAATATACTGCAAGACCAATTGTTGTCTACCTTTACCATACGAATGACAATAGAGTGCTGTATATAAGGGGAACTCTTCTGATCAAATCTTTTTTGATCAACACTGATAAACATTATATCTATACCCCTTGAGCACCTGTCGTTTGATCCTATATACCTATTCATAACGGTGATTGCGGTCACATTCACGTACTTTAAATACTGTACATGTTAATTTTTCTTTGGTTTGAAATATGGTATTCATTGGTTTATCATCAACCAGCCCTGTTTGTGGGTGGCTCTTTGCATAGTTCTGTGTATTCTCTGTGTTTTTTCTGTTAAGTTTGCTGAGTAACATTGTGATATAAAGAGATGGCAGCCTTAGTTTGTTATGCCTCTTTTTTTCCCTGTAAATCTCAATGGCTTTTGCGGCCTATCCTAGCCACTCTGAAGTGAGACAAACCGCTTCTAAAGAGTACTCTAGATGCAAATGTAAATAAAAAGTATAATAGAATTTGAACACATGGCTGCTCAACTCAAGTCCTTAAGCCACGAAACATGTCTGAATTTCAGGATTTTCCAGCTTCAGCACAAGTGGCTCAAACAGAGGCTTGTTTGAAGACAGAGACCCTGATTGAGCCACCTGTGCTGAAGCAGGGACTGATTAAAGCATCTGTGTTGAAGCTTGGATATCCTGAACACCTGACCTCCCTTCTCTCTCTCCCTTTCCCTTCTCTCTCTTTCCATTCTCAACCTCTCCCTTCTCTCTCCTCTCTCCCTCTCCCTTCTCTCTCCTCTCTCCCTCTCCCTTCTCTCTCCTCTCACCCTTCTCTCTCCTCTCTCTCTCTCTCTCGCCCTTCTCTCTCCTCTCTCTCTCTCGCCCTTCTCTCTCCTCTCTCTCTCTCGCCCTTCTCTCTCCTCTCTCTCTCTCGCGCTTCTCTCTCCTCTCTCTCTCTCGCCCTTCTCTCTCCTCTCTCTCTCTCGCCCTTCTCTCTCCTCTCTCTCTCTCGCCCTTCTCTCTCCTCTCTCTCTCTCGCCCTTCTCTCTCCTCTCTCTCTCTCGCCCTTCTCTCTCCTCTCTCTCTCGCCCTTCTCTCTCCTCTCTCTCTCTCGCCCTTCTCTCTCCTCTCTCTCTCTCGCCCTTCTCTCTCCTCTCTCTCTCTCTCTCGCCCTTCTCTCTCCTCTCTCTCTCGCCCTTCTCTCTCCTCTCTCTCTCTCTCTCGCCCTTCTCTCTCCTCTCTCTCTCTCTCTCTCTCTCTCTCGCCCTTCTCTCTCCTCTCTCTCTCTCTCTCGCCCTTCTCTCTCCTCTCTCTCTCTCTCTCGCCCTTCTCTCTCCTCTCTCTCTCTCGCCCTTCTCTCTCCTCTCTCTCTCTCGCCCTTCTCTCTCCTCTCTCTCTCTCGCCCTTCTCTCTCCTCTCTCTCTCTCGCCCTTCTCTCTCCTCTCTCTCTCTCGCCCTTCTCTCTCCTCTCTCTCTCTCGCCCTTCTCTCTCCTCTCTCTCTCTCGCCCTTCTCTCTCCTCTCTCTCTCTCGCCCTTCTCTCTCCTCTCTCTCTCTCGCCCTTCTCTCTCCTCTCTCTCTCTCGCCCTTCTCTCTCCTCTCTCTCTCTCGCCCTTCTCTCTTCCTCTCTCTCTCTCGCCCTTCTCTCTCCTCTCTCTCTCTCGCCCTTCTCTCTCCTCTCTCTCTCTCGCCCTTCTCTCTCCTCTCTCTCTCTCTCGCCCTTCTCTCTCCTCTCTCTCTCTCTCTCTCGCCCTTCTCTCTCCTCTCTCTCTCTCTCTCGCCTTCTCTCTCCTCTCTCTCTCTCTCTCGCCCTTCTCTCTCCTCTCTCTCTCTCTCTCGCCCTTCTCTCTCCTCTCTCTCTCTCTCTCGCCCTTCTCTCTCCTCTCTCTCTCTCCTCTCGCCCTTCTCTTCCTCTCTCTCTCTCTCTCGCCCTTCTCTCTCTCTCTCTCTCTCTCTCTCTCGCCCTTCTCTCTCCTCTCTCTCTCTCTCTCGCCCTTCTCTCTCCTCTCTCTCTCTCTCTCTCGCCTCTCTCTCTCTCTCTCCTCTCCTCTCTCTCTCGCCCTTCTCTCTCCTCTCTCTCTCTCGCCCTTCTCTCTCCTCTCTCTCTCTCGCCCTTCTCTCTCCTCTCTCTCTCTCGCCCTTCTCTCTCCTCTCTCTCTCTCGCCCTTCTCTCTCCTCTTCTCTCTCTCTCGCCCTTCTCTCTCCTCTCTCTCTCTCGCCCTTCTCTCTCCTCTCTCTCTCTCGCCCTTCTCTCTCTCTCTCTCTCTCGCCCTTCTCTCTCTCCTCTCTCTCTCGCCTTCTCTCTCTCTCTCTCTCTCGCCCTTCTCTCTCCTCTCTCTCTCTCGCCCTTCTCTCTCCTCTCTCTCTCTCGCCCTTCTCTCTCCTCTCTCTCTCGCCCTTCTCTCTCCTCTCTCTCTCTCGCCCTTCTCTCTCCCTCTCTCTCTCGCCCTTCTCTCTCTCCTCTCTCTCTTCTCGCCCTTCTCTCTCTCCTCTCTCTCTCTCGCCCTTCTCTCTCTCCTCTCTCTCTCGCCCTTCTCTCTCCCCTCTCTCTCTCGCCGTCCTTCTCTCTGCCCTTCTCTCTCTCTCGCCCTTCTCTCGCCTTCTCTCTCTCTGCCCTTCTCTCTCTCTCGCCCTTCTCTCTCTCTCGCCCTTCTCTCTCTCTCGCCCTTCTCTCTCTCTCGCCCTTCTCTCTCTCTCGCCCTTCTCTCGCCCTTCTCTCGCCTTCTCTCGCCCTTCTCTTCCCTTCTCTCTCCCTTCTCTCTCCTCTCTCTCCCTTCTCTCTCTCTCCCTTCTCTCTCCCTTCTCTCTCCCCTCTCTCCCCTCTCTCCCCTCTCTCTCCCCTCTCTCCCTCTCTCCCTCTCTCCCCTCTCTCCTCTCTCCCCTCTCCCCCCTCCCCCCTCTCCCCTTCTCCCCCTCTCCCCTCTCCCCCTCTCCCCCTCTCCCCCTCTCCCCTCTCCCTCTCCCCTCTCTCCCTCTCTCCTCTCTCTCTCTCTCTCTCTCTCTCTCTCTCCTCCTCCTTCTTATCCATCTCCTTCTCTCTACATCTACCTTCTCTCTCTCCGTATCCCTTGTCGCTCCCTCTCCTTGTCTCTCCATTCTCTCTCCCTCTTCCTCTCTCTCCCTCTTCCTTCTCTCTCCCTCTTCCTTCTCTCTCCCTCTTCCTTCTCTCTCCTCTTCCTCTCTCCCTCTTCCTTCTCTCTCCCTCTTCCTTCTCTCTCCCTCTTCCTTCTCTCTCCTCTTCTCTCTCCTCTTCCTTATCTCTCCCTCTACCTTATCTCTCCCTCTTCCTCTCTCTTCCCTCTTCCTTCTCTTCCTTTCTTTCCTCCCTTTCTTCTTCCCTCTCTCTCCTCACTCTCCTTCCTCTCCCTCCTCTCTCCCTTGTCACCCCCTTCTCTCTCCTCTCCTTCTCTCTCCCTATCCCTTCTCTCTCCCTTTCCTTGTCTCTCCCTCTCTCTTGTCTCTCCATTCTCTCTCCTTTCCTTCTCCTCTCCCTTTTCTTCTCTCTCCCTTTCCCTTCTCTCTCCCTTTTCTTCTCTCTCCCTTCTCTCTCCCTTTTCTCACTCCCTTCTCTATCCCTCTGTCTTCTCTCTCCTCTTCTCTCTCCCTATCCTTCTCTCTCCCTCTTCCTCTCTCTCCCTTTCCAATCTCTCTCCTTTCCAATCTCTCTCCCTTTCCTTGTCTCTCCATTCTCTCCCTTTCCTTCCCCTCCCCTTTCCTTCTCTCTCCTCTCCCTTCTCTCTCTCTCTACTCCCTTCTCTCTCTCTCTCTCTCCCCCTCCTTCTCTCTCCCTCTCCCTTATAACTCCCTCATCATTCCTCTACTCTCTCTCCTCTCCCTCCTCTCTCTCCCTTCCCTTCTCTCTCACCCTCTTCCTTCTCTCTGTCTATCCCTCTCCTTCTCTCTCTCTCTCCTTCTCTCTCTCCTCTCTCCCTCTTCCTTCTCTCTCCCTCTCCCTCCTCTCTCCCTTTTCCTTGTCACTCCCTCATCACTCTCTTTCTCTAACTTCTCTATCTCTCTCCCTTCTCTCTCTCCCTCTTCCTTCTCTCTCCCTATCCCTTTCACTCCCTCTCCCTTGTTTCTACCTCTCCCTTGTCTCTCCATTCTCTCTCCCTCTTCCTTCTCTCTCCCTCTTCCTTCTCTCTCCTCTCTTCCTTCTCTCTCCCTCTTCCTTCTCTCTCCATCTTCCTTCTCTCTCCATCTTCCTTCTCTCTCCATCTTCCTTCTCTCTCCATCTTCCTTCTCTCTCCATCTTCCTCTCTCTCTCTCTCTGCCTTCTCTCTCCTCTCTCTCTCTCTCTCGCCCTTCTCTCTCCTCTCTCTCTCTCTCTCTCGCCCTTCTCTCTCTCCTCTCTCTCTCTCTCTCGCCCTTCTCTCTCTCTCTCTCTCGCCCTTCTCTCTCTCTCTCTCTCGCCTTCTCTCTCCTCTCTCTCTCTCTCGCCCTTCTCTCTCCTCTCTCTCTCTCGCCCTTCTCTCTCCTCTCTCTCTCTCTGCCCTTCTCTCTCCTCTCTCTCTCTCGCCTTCTCTCTCCTCTCTCTCTCTCGCCCTTCTCTCTCCTCTCTCTCTCTCGCCCTTCTCTCTCCTCTCTCTCTCTCGCCCTTCTCTCTCCTCTCTCTCTCTCGCCTTCTCTCTCTCCTCTCTCTCTCGCCCTTCTCTCTCTCCTCTCTCTTCTCGCCCTTCTCTCTCTCCTCTCTCTCTCTCGCCTTCTCTCTCCTCTCTCTCTCTCTCGCCCTTCTCTCTCCTCTCTCTCTCTCGCCCTTCTCTCTCCTCTCTCTCTCTCGCCCTTCTCTCTCTCTCTCTCTCTCGCCCTTCTCTCTCCTCTCTCTCTCTCGCCCTTCTCTCTCCTCTCTCTCTCTCGCCCTTCTCTCTCCTCTCTCTCTCTCGCCTTCTCTCTCCTCTCTCTCTCTCTCCCTTCTCTCTCCTCTCTCTCTCTCGCCCTTCTCTCTCCTCTCTCTCTCTCGCCCTTCTCTCTCCTCTCTCTCTCTCGCCCTTCTCTCTCCTCTCTCTCTCTCGCCCTTCTCTCTCCTCTCTCTCTCTCGCCCTTCTCTCTCCTCTCTCTCTCTCGCCCTTCTCTCTTCTCTCTCTCTCGCCTTCTCTCTCCTCTCCTCTCTCGCCCTTCTCTCTCCTCTCTCTCTCTCGCCCTTCTCTCTCCTCTCTCTCTCTCGCCCTTCTCTCTCCTCTCTCTCTCTCGCCTTCTCTCTCCTCTCTCTCTCTCTCTCTCTCTCGCCCTTCTCTCTCCTCTCTCTCTCTCTCTCGCCTTCTCTCTCCTCTCTCTCTCTCTCTCGCCCTTCTCTCTCCTCTCTCTCTCTCTCGCCCCTCTCTCTCCTCTCTCTCTCTCTCGCCCTTCTCTGTCCTCTCTCTCTCTCTCTCTCGCCCTTCTCTCTCCTCTCTCTCTCTCTCTCTCGCCCTTCTCTCTCTCTCTCTCTTCTCTCTCTCTCGCCCTTCTCTCTCCTCTCTCTCTCTCTCTCTCGCCCTTCTCTCTCCTCTCTCTCTCTCTCTCCCTTCTCTCTCCTCTCTCTCTCTCTCTCGCCCTTCTCTCTCCTCTCTCTCTCTCGCCTTCTCTCTCCTCTCTCTCTCTCGCCTTCTCTCTCCTCTCTCTCTCTCGCCCTTCTCTCTCCTCTCTCTCTCTCTCCCTTCTCTCTCCTCTCTCTCTCGCCCTTCTCTCTCCTCTCTCTCTCTCGCCCTTCTCTCTCCTCTCTCTCTCTCGCCCTTCTCTCTCCTCTCTCTCTCTCGCCCTTCTCTCTCCTCTCTCTCTCTCGCCCTTCTCTCTCCTCTCTCTCTCTCGCCTTCTCTCTCCTCTCTCTCTCTCGCCCTTCTCTCTCCTCTCTCTCTCTCGCCCTTCTCTCTCCTCTCTCTCTCTCGCCCTTCTCTCTCCCCTCTCTCTCTCGCCCTTCTCTCTCTCCTCTCTCTCTCGCCCTTCTCTCTCTCCTCTCTCTCTCGCCCTTCTCTCTCCTCTCTCTCTCTCGCCCTTCTCTCTCCTCTCTCTCTCGCCCTTCTCTCTCCTCTCTCTTTCTCGCCCTTCTCTCTCCTCTCTCTCTCTCGCCCTTCTCTCTCCTCTCTCTCTCTCGCCCTTCTCTCTCCTCTCTCTCTCTCGCCTTCTCTCTCCTCTCTCTCTCTCGCCCTTCTCTCTCCTCTCTCTCTCTCGCCCTTCTCTCTCCTCTCTCTCTCTCGCCCTTCTCTCTCCTCTCTCTCTCTCGCCCTTCTCTCTCCTCTCTCTCTCTCGCCCTTCTCTCTCCTCTCTCTCTCTCGCCCTTCTCTCTCCTCTCTCTCTCTCGCCCTTCTCTCTCCTCTCTCTCTCTCGCCCTTCTCTCTCCTCTCTCTCTCTCGCCCTTCTCTCTCCTCTCTCTCTCTCGCCCTTCTCTCTCCTCTCTCTCTCTCGCCCTTCTCTCTCCTCTCTCTCTCTCGCCCTTCTCTCTCCTCTCTCTCTCTCGCCCTTCTCTCTCCTCTCTCTCTCTCGCCCTTCTCTCTCCTCTCTCTCTCTCTCCTCGCCCTTCTCTCTCCTCTCTCTCTCTCGCCCTTCTCTCTCCTCTCTCTCTCTCGCCCTTCTCTCTCCTCTCTCTCTCTCGCCCTTCTCTCTCCTCTCTCTCTCTCGCCCTTCTCTCTCCTCTCTCTCTCTCGCCCTTCTCTCTCCTCTCTCTCTCTCGCCCTTCTCTCTCCCCTCTCTCTCTCGCCTTCTCTCTCTCCTCTCTTTCTCGCCCTTCTCTCTCTCCTCTCTCTCTCTCGCCCTTCTCTCTCTCCTCTCTCTCTCTCGCCCTTCTCTCTCTCCCTCTCTCTCTCGCCCTTCTCTCTCCCCTCTCTCTCTCGCCCTTCTCTCGCCCTTCTCTCTCTCTCGCCCTTCTCTCGCCCTCTCTCTCTCTCGCCCTTCTCTCTCTCTCGCCCTTCTCTCTCTCTCGCCTTCTCTCTCTCTCGCCCTTCTCTCTCCTCGCCCTTCTCTCTCTCTCGCCCTTCTCTCTCTCTCGCCCTTCTCTCGCCCTTCTCTCGCCCTTCTCTCGCCCTTCTCTCGCCCTTCTCTCTCCCTTCTCTCTCCTTCTCTCTCCCTTCTCTCTCCCCTCTCTCCCCTCTCTCCCCTCTCTCTCCTCCCTCTCTCCCTCTCTCCCTCCTCTCCCCTCTCTCCTCTCTCCTCTCTCCCCCTCTCCCCCTCTCCCCCTCTCCCCCTCTCCCCCTCTCCCCCTCTCCCCCTCTCCCCCTCTCCCCTCTCTCCTCTCTCCCTCTCTCCCTCTCTCCTCTCTCTCTCTCTTCTCACTCTCTCTCTCTCTCTCTCTCTCTCTCTCCTCCTCCTTCTTATCCATCTCCCTTCTCTCTACATCTACCTTCTCTCTCTCCGTATCCCTTGTCGCTCCCTCTCCCTTGTCTCTCCATTCTCTCTCCCTCTTCCTTCTCTCTCCCTCTTCCTTCTCTCTCCCTCTTCCTTCTCTCTCCCTCTTCCTTCTCTCTCCCTCTTCCTTCTCTCTCCTCTTCCGTCTCTCTCCTCTTCCTTCTCTCTCCCTCTTCCTTCTCTCTCTCCCTCTTCCTTATCTCTCCTCTACCTTATCTCTCCCTCTTCCTTCTCTCTCCATCTTCCTTCTCTCTCCCTCTTCCTTCTCTCTCCCTTTTCCTTTCCCCTCCCTTTTCCTTCTCTCTCCCTCTCCCTTCTCTCTCCCTCCTCTCTCCCTTGTCACCCCCTTCTCTCTCCCTCTCCCTTCTCTCTCCCTATCCCTTCTCTCTCCCTTTCCTTGTCTCTCCCTCTCCCTTGTCTCTCCATTCTCTCTCCCTTTCCTTCTCTCTCCCTTTTCCTTCTCTCTCCCTTTCCCTTCTCTCTCCCTTTTCTTTCTCTCTCCCTTCTCTCTCCCTTTTCTCACTCCTTCTCTATCCCTCTGTCTTCTCTCTCCCTTCTCTCTCCCTATCCCTTCTCTCTCCCTCTTCCTTCTCTCTCCCTTTCCAATCTCTCTCCCTTTCCAATCTCTCTCCCTTTTCCTTGTCTCTCCATTCTCTCCCTTTTCCTTTCCCCCTCCCCTTTCCTTCGCTCTCCCTCTCCCTTCTCTCTCTCTCTACTCCCTTCTCTCTCTCTCTCTCCCCCCTCCCTTCTCTCTCCCTCTCCCTTATAACTCCCTCATCATTCCCTCTACTCTCTCTCCCTCTCCCTCCTCTCTCTCCCTTTCCCTTCTCTCTCACCCTCTTCCTTCTCTCT
>NW_027454750.1:0-62042 GCF_040206685.1 Ascaphus truei
CCTGCAGTAATATATAGTAACACCCTGCTTTCTCCTGCAGTAATATATAGTAACACCCTGCTCTCTCCTGCAGTAATATATAGTAACACCCTGCTCTCTCCTGCAGTAATACATAGTAACACCCTGCTCCTCCTGCAGTAATACATAGTAACACCCTGCTCTCCTGCAGTAATACATAGTAACACCCTGCTCCCTCCTGCAGTAATACATAGTAACACCCTGCTCCCTCCTGCAGTAATATACAGTAACACCCTGCTCCCTCCTGCAGTAATATATAGTAACACCCTGCTTCTCCTGCAGTAATATATAGTAACACCCTGCTCCCTCCTGCAGTAATACATAGTAACACCCTGCTCCCTCCTGCAGTAATATATAGTAACACCCTGCTCCCTCCTGCAGTAATATACAGTAACACCCTGCTCCCTCCTGCAGTAATATATAGTAACACCCTGCTTTCTCCTGCAGTAATATATAGTAACACCCTGCTCCCTCCTGCAGTAATACATAGTAACACCCTGCTCCCTCCTGCAGTAATATATAGTAACACCCTGCTCTCTCCTGCAGTAATATACAGTAACACCCTGCTCCCTCCTGCAGTAATATACAGTAACACCCTGCTCCCTCCTGCAGTAATATATAGTAACACCCTGCTCTCTCCTGCAGTAATATATAGTAACACCCTGCTCCCTCCTGCAGTAATATATAGTAACACCCTGCTCCCTCCTGCAGTAATATACAGTAACACCCTGCTCCCTCCTGCAGTAATATATAGTAACACCCTGCTTTCTCCTGCAGTAATATATAGTAACACCCTGCTCCCTCCTGCAGTAAATACATAGTAACACCCTGCTCCCTCCTGCAGTAATATATAGTAACACCCTGCTCTCTCCTGCAGTAATATACAGTAACACCCTGCTCCCTCCTGCAGTAATATACAGTAACACCCTGCTCCCTCCTGCAGTAATATATAGTAACACCCTGCTTCTCCTGCAGTAATATATAGTAACACCCTGCTCCCTCCTGCAGTAACATATAGTAACACCCTGCTCTCTCCTGCAGTAATATATAGTAACACCCTGATCTCTCCTGCAGTAATATATAGTAACACCCTGCTCCCTCCTGCAGTAATATATAGTAACACCCTGCTCTCTCCTGCAGTAATATATAGTAACACCCTGCTCTCTCCTGCAGTAATACATAGTAACACCCTGCTCCCTCCTGCAGTAATATACAGTAACACCCTGCTCCCTCCTGCAGTAATATATAGTAACACCCTGCTCTCTCCTGCAGTAATATACAGTAACACCCTGCTCCCTCCTGCAGTAATATATAGTAACACCCTGCTCTCTCCTGCAGTAATATATAGTAACACCCTGCTCCCTCCTGCAGTAATATATAGTAACACCCTGCTCTCTCCTGCAGTAATATATAGTAACACCCTGCTCCCTCCTGCAGTAATATACAGTAACACCCTGCTCCCTCCTGCAGTAATATATAGTAACACCCTGCTCTCTCCTGCAGTAATATATAGTAACACCCTGCTCTCTCCTGCAGTAATATATAGTAACACCCTGATCTCTCCTGCAGTAATATATAGTAACACCCTGCTCCCTCCTGCAGTAATACATTGTAACACCCTGATCCCTCCTGCAGTAATATATAGTAACACCCTGCTCCCTCCTGCAGTAATATATAGTAACACCCTGCTCCCTCCTGCAGTAATATATAGTAACACCCTGCTCTCTCCTGCAGTAATATATAGTAACACCCTGCTCTCTCCTGCAGCAATACATAGTAACACCCTGCTCCCTCCTGCAGTAACATATAGTAACACCCTGATCCCTCCTGCAGTAATATATAGTAACACCCTGCTCTCTCCTGCAGCAATACATAGTAACACCCTGCTCTCTCCTGCAGTAATATATAGTAACACCCTGATCTCTCCTGCAGCAATACATAGTAACACCCTGCTCCCTCCTGCAGTAACATATAGTAACACCCTGCTCTCTCCTGCAGTAACATATAGTAACACCCTGCTCTCTCCTGCAGCAATACATAGTAACACCCTGCTCCCTCCTGCAGTAATATATAGTAACACCCTGCTCCCTCCTGCAGTAATATATAGTAACACCCTGCTCCCTCCTGCAGTAACATATAGTAACACCCTGCTCTCTCCTGCAGTAATATATAGTAACACCCTGATCTCTCCTGCAGTAATATATAGTAACACCCTGCTCCCTCCTGCAGTAATATATAGTAACACCCTGCTTTCTCCTGCAGTAATATATAGTAACACCCTGCTCTCTCCTGCAGTAATATACAGTAACACCCTGCTCTCTCCTGCAGTAATATATAGTAACACCCCGCTCTCTCCTGCAGTAATATATAGTAACACCCTGCTCTCTCCTGCAGTAATATATAGTAACACCCTGCTCCCTCCTGCAGTAATATACAGTAACACCCTGCTCTCTCCTGCAGTAATATATAGTAACACCCTGCTCTCCTGCAGTAATATACAGTAACACCCTGCTCTCTCCTGCAGGGATATATAGTAACACCCTGCTCTCCTGCAGTAATATATAGTAACACCCTGGTCTCTCCTGCAGGGATACATAGTAACACCCTGCTCTCTCCTGCAGTAATATATAGTAACACCCTGCTCTCTCCTGCAGCAATACATAGTAACACCCTGCTCCCTCCTGCAGTAATATATAGTAACACCCTGCTCTCTCCTGCAGTAATACATAGTAACACCCTGCTCACTCCTGCAGTAATATATAGTAACAACCTGCTCTCTCCTGCAGTAATATATAGTAACACCCTGCTCTCTCCTGCAGTAATACATAGTAACACCCTGCTCCCTCCTGCAGTAACATATAGTAACACCCTGCTCTCTCCTGCAGTAATATATAGTAACACCATGCTCTCTCTTGCAGTAATGTATAGTAACACCCTGCTCTCTCCTGCAGTAATATATAGTAACACCCTGCTTTCTCCTGCAGTAACATATAGTAACACCCTGCTCTCTCCTGCAGTAATATATAGTAACACCCTGCTCCCTCCTGCAGTAATATATAGTAACACCCTGCTCCCTCCTGCAGCAATACATAGTAACACCCTGCTCCCTCCTGCAGTAATATACAGTAACACCCTGCTCTCTCCTGCAGTAATATATAGTAACACCCTGCTCTCTCCTGCAGTAATATATAGTAACACCCTGCTCCCTCCTGCAGTAATATATAGTAACACCCTGCTCTCTCCTGCAGTAATATGTAGTAACACCATGCTCTCTCTTGCAGTAATGTATAGTAACACCCTGCTCTCTCCTGCAGTAATATATAGTAACACCCTGCTTTCTCCTGCAGTAACATATAGTAACACCCTGCTCTCTCCTGCAGTAATATATAGTAACACCCTGCTCCCTCCTGCAGTAATATATAGTAACACCCTGCTCCCTCCTGCAGCAATACATAGTAACACCCTGCTCCCTCCTGCAGTAATATACAGTAACACCCTGCTCTCTCCTGCAGTAATATATAGTAACACCCTGCTCTCTCCTGCAGTAATATATAGTAACACCCTGCTCCCTCCTGCAGTAATATATAGTAACACCCTGCTCTCTCCTGCAGTAATATGTAGTAACACCATGCTCTCTCTTGCAGTAATGTATAGTAACACCCTGCTCTCTCCTGCAGTAATATATAGTAACACCCTGCTTTCTCCTGCAGGGATATATAGTAACACCCTGCTCTCTCCTGCAGTAATATATAGTAACACCCTGCTTTCTCCTGCAGGGATATATAGTAACACCCTGCTCTCTCCTGCAGTAATTTATAGTAACACCCTGCTCTCTCCTGCAGTAATATGTAGTAACACCATGCTCTCTCTTGCAGTAATGTATAGTAACACCCTGCTCTCTCCTGCAGTAATATATAGTAACACCCTGCTCTCTCCTGCAGTAATATATAGTAACACCCTGCTCTCTCCTGCAGTAATATATAGTAACACCCTGCTCTCTCCTGCAGTAATATATAGTAACACCCTGCTCTCTCCTGCAGTAATATATAGTAACACCCTGCTCTGTCCTGCAGGGATATATAGTAACACCCTGCTCTCTCCTGCAGTAATATATAGTAACACCCTGCTTTCTCCTGCAGTAATATATAGTAACACCCTGCTCTCTCCTGCAGTAATATATAGTAACACCCTGCTCTCTCCTGCAGTAATATATAGTAACACCCTGCTCTCTCCTGCAGTAATACATATTAACACCCTGCTCTCTCCTGCAGTAATGTATAGTAACACCCTGCTCCCTCCTGCAGTAATATATAGTAACACCCTGCGCTCTCCTGCAGTAATACTGTATATAGTAACACCCTGCTCTCTCTCCTGCAGTAATACTGTATATAGTAACACCCTGCTTTCTCCTGCAGTAATACTGTATATAGTAACACCCTGCTCTCTCTCCTGCAGTAATACTGTATATAGTAACACCCTGCTCTCTCCTGCAGTAATACTGTATATAGTAACACCCGGCTCTCTCCTGCAGTAATACTGTATATAGTAACACCCTGCTCTCTCTCCTGCAGTAATATTGTATATAGTAACACCCTTCTCCCTCCTGCAGTAATACTGTATATAGTAACACCCTGCTCTCTCCTGCAGTAATACTGTATATAGTAACACCCTGCTCTCTCCTGCAGTAATACTGTATATAGTAACACCCTGCTCTCTCCTGCAGTAATACTGTATATAGTAACACCCTGCTCTTTCTCCTGCAGTAATACTGTATTTTGTAACACCCTGCTCTCTCCTGCAGTAATTCTGTATATAGTAACACCCTGCTCTCTCCTGCAGTAATACTGTATATAGTAACACCCTGCTCTCTCCTGCAGTAATACTGTATATAGTAACACCCGGCTCTCTCCTGCAGTAATACTGTATATAGTAACACCCTGCTCTCTCCTGCAGTAATATTGTATATAGTAACACCCTGCTCCCTCCTGCAGTAATACTGTATATAGTAACACCCTGCTCTCTCCTGCAGTAATACTGTATATAGTAACACCCTGCTCTCTCCTGCAGTAATACTGTATATAGTAACACCCTGCTCTCTCCTGCAGTAATATATAGTAACACCCTGCTCTCTCCTGCAGTAATATATAGTAACACCCTGCTCTCTCCTGCAGTAATATATAGTAACACCCTGCTCTCTCCTGCAGTAATATATAGTAACACCCTGCTCTGTCCTGCAGGGATATATAGTAACACCCTGCTCTCTCCTGCAGTAATATATAGTAACACCCTGCTTTCTCCTGCAGTAATATATAGTAACACCCTGCTCTCTCCTGCAGTAATATATAGTAACACCCTGCTCTCTCCTGCAGTAATATATAGTAACACCCTGCTCTCTCCTGCAGTAATATATAGTAACACCCTGCTCTGTCCTGCAGGAATATATAGTAACACCCTGCTCTAGCCTGCAGTAATACTGTATATAGTAACACCCTGCTCCCTCCTGCAGTAATATATAGTAACACCCTGCTCTCTCCTGCAGTAATACATATTAACACCCTGCTCTCTCCTGCAGTAATGTATAGTAACACCCTGCTCCCTCCTGCAGTAATATATAGTAACACCCTGCTCTCTCCTGCAGTAATATGTAGTAACACCCTGCTCTCTCCTGCAGTAATATGTAGTAACACCCTGCTCTCTCCTGCAGTAATACATAGTAACACCCTGCTCTCTGCTGCAGAAATATATAGTAACACCCTGCTCTCTCTCCTGCAGTAATACTGTATATAGTAACACCCTGCTCTCTCTCTCCTGCAGTAATATTGTATATAGTAACACCCTGCTCTCTCTCCTGCAGTAATACTGTATATAGTAACACCCTGCTCTCTCTCTCCTGCAGTAATACTGTATATAGTAACACCCTGCTCTCTCTCTCCTGCAGTAATACTGTATATAGTAACACCCTGCTCCCTCTCTTGCAGTAATACTGTATATAGTAACACCCTGCTCTCTCTCCTACAGTAATACTGTATATTGTAACACCCTGCTCTCTCTCTTGCAGTAATACTGTATATAGTAACACCCTGCTCTCTCTCCTGCAGTAATACTGTATATAGTAACACCCGGCTCTCTCTCCTGCAGTAATACTGTATATAGTAACACCCTGCTTTCTCCTGCAGTAATACTGTATATAGTAACACCCTGCTCTCTCCTGCAGTAATACTGTATATAGTAACACCCTGCTCTCTCTCTTGCAGTAATACTGTATATAGTAACACCCTGCTCTCTCTCCTGCAGTAATACTGTATATAGTAACACCCTGCTCTCTCCTGCAGTAATACTGTATATAGTAACACCCTGCTCTCTCTCCTGCAGTAATACTGTATATAGTAACACCCTGCTTTCTCCTGCAGTAATACTGTATATAGTAACACCCTGCTCTCTCTCCTGCAGTAATACTGTATATAGTAACACCCTGCTCTCTCCTGCAGTAATACTGTTTATAGTAACACCCGGCTCTCTCCTGCAGTAATACTGTATATAGTAACACCCTGCTCTCTCTCCTGCAGTAATATTGTATATAGTAACACCCTTCTCCCTCCTGCAGTAATACTGTATATAGTAACACCCTGCTCTCTCCTGCAGTAATACTGTATATAGTAACACCCTGCTCTCTCCTGCAGTAATACTGTATATAGTAACACCCTGCTCTCTCCTGCAGTAATACTGTATATAGTAACACCCTGCTCTTTCTCCTGCAGTAATACTGTATTTTGTAACACCCTGCTCTCTCCTGCAGTAATTCTGTATATAGTAACACCCTGCTCTCTCCTGCAGTAATACTGTATATAGTAACACCCTGCTCTCTCCTGCAGTAATACTGTATATAGTAACACCCGGCTCTCTCCTGCAGTAATACTGTATATAGTAACACCCTGCTCTCTCCTGCAGTAATATTGTATATAGTAACACCCTGCTCCCTCCTGCAGTAATACTGTATATAGTAACACCCTGCTCTCTCCTGCAGTAATACTGTATATAGTAACACCCTGCTCTCTCCTGCAGTAATACTGTATATAGTAACACCCTGCTCTCTCCTGCAGTAATACTGTATATAGTAACACCCGGCTCTCTCTCCTGCAGTAATACTGTATATAGTAACACCCTGCTCTCTCTCTTGCAGTAATACTGTATATAGTAACACCCTGCTCTCTCTCCTGCAGTAATACTGTATATAGTAACACCCTGCTCTCTCCTGCAGTAATACTGTATATAGTAACACCCTGCTCTCTCTCCTGCAGTAATACTGTATATAGTAACACCCGGCTCTCTCTCCTGCAGTAATACTGTATATAGTAACACCCTGCTCTCTCTCTTGCAGTAATACTGTATATAGTAACACCCTGCTCTCTCTCCTGCAGTAATACTGTATATAGTAACACCCTGCTCTCTCCTGCAGTAATACTGTATATAGTAACACCCTGCTCTCTCTCCTGCAGTAATACTGTATATAGTAACACCCTGCTCTCTCTCCTGCAGTAATACTGTATATAGTAACACCCTGCTCTCTCTCCTGCAGTAATACTGTATATAGTAACACCCTGCTCTCTCTCCTGCAGTAATACTGTATATAGTAACACCCTGCTCTCTCCTGCAGTAATACTGTATATAGTAACACCCTGCTCTCCTTTCCTCTCAGAACCGTCGCTGGAAGTGGAATGACGGTTCGATGTATAATTACCGGGCCTGGCTGTCCGGCAAACCAGACAATTCTGGGAATGCGGAGTACTGCGGGGAGGTGTCCTGTAGTGAGAGTACGTGAGACCTCTGTATAACAACACACCCCATATAACACTGTCTGCCAGAATATAACTGCAACCCCCATATAACACTCTTTTTTCCCACACACACACACACACCACTTCCACACACACCACTTTCCCACACACACACCACTTTCCCACACACACACACCACTTTCCCACACACACATCACTTCCCCACACACACCACTTCCCCCACACACACACACACACACACCACTTCCCCACACACACACACCACTTCCCCACACACACACACCACTTTCCCACACACACACACACACACCACTTCCCCACACACACACACCACTTTCCCACACACACACACCACTTCCCCCCACACACACCACTTTCCCACACACACACACCACTTCCCCCCACACACACCACTTTCCCACACACACACACCACTTCCCCACACACACACACCACTTTCCCACACACACACCACTTTCCCACACACACACACCACTTCCCCCCACACACACCACTTTCCCACACACACACACCACTTCCCCACACACACCACTTCCCCCCCCCCCCCCCACACACACACACACACACACCACTTTCCCACACACACACCACTTCCCCACACAAACACACCACTTTCCCACACAAACACACCACTTTCCCACACACACACCGACCTCTCTCACACAAACACCACTTTCCCACACACACACACCACTTCCCCACACACACACCACTTTCCCACACACACCACTTTCCCCCCCACACACCACTTACACACACACACACCACTTACACACACACACACCACTTTCCCACACACACACCACTTTCCCCCAAACACACCACTTCCCCCCACACACGCCACTTTCCCACACACACACCACTTTTCCACACACACACCACTTTCCCACACACCACTTTCCCACACACACACATCACTTTCCCACACACACACCACTTCCCCCACACACACCACTTCCCCCACACACACCACTTCCCCCCACACACACCACTTCCCCCTACACACACCACTTCCCCCTACACACACCACTTCCCCCCACACACACCACTTCCCCCCACACACACCACTTTCCCCCCACACACACCACTTCCCCCCACACACACCACTTCCCCCCACACACACCACTTCCCCCCACACACACCACTTTCCCCCCACACACACCACTTTCCCACACACACACCACTTCCCCACACAAACACACCACTTTCCCACACAAACACACCACTTTCCCACACACACACCACTTTCCCACACACACACCGACCTCTCTCACACACACACCACTTCCCCACACACACCACTTTCCCCACACACACCACTTTCCCACACACACACACCACTTTCCCCCACACACACCACTTCCCCCACACACACCACTTCCCCCACACACCACTTCCCCCCACACACACCACTTCCCCCCACACACACCACTTCCCCCTACACACACCACTTCCCCCTACACACACCACTTCCCCCCACACACACCACTTCCCCCCACACACACCACTTTCCCCCCACACACACCACTTCCCCCCACACACACCACTTTCCCACACACACACCACTTTCCCCCCACACACACCACTTCCCCACACAAACACACCACTTTCCCACACACACACCGACCTCTCTCACACACACACCACTTCCCCCACACACACCACTTCCCCCACACACCACTTCCCCCCACACACACCACTTCCCCCCACACACACCACTTCCCCCTACACACACCACTTCCCCCTACACACACCACTTCCCCCCACACACACCACTTTCCCCCCACACACACCACTTCCCCACACACACACCACTTTCCCACACACACACACCACTTTCCCACACACACACCACTTTCCCACACACACCAATTTCCCACACACACACCGACCTCTCTCACACAAACACCACTTTCCCACACACACACCACTTCCCCACACACACACCACTTTCCCACACACACCACTTACACACACACACACCACTTACACACACACACACCACTTACACACACACACACACACACACACCACTTTCCCACACACACACCACTTTCCCCCACACACACCACTTTCCCACACACACACCACTTTCCCACACACACACCACTTTCCCACACACCACTTCCCCCCACACACACCCCTACCCCCTACACACACCACTTCCCCCCACACACACCACTTCCCCCCACACACACCACTTCCCCCCACACACACCACTTCCCCCCACACACACCACTTCCCCCCACACACACCACTTCCCCCCACACACACCACTTCCCCCCACACACACCACATTCCCCCCACACACACCACTTCCCCCCACACACACCACTTTCCCCCCCACACACACCACTTTCCCCCCCACACACCTCACACCTCACACACACAATAACACACCCCGCTCTCTCACACACACACACCACCCTCCTCACCCCCACACACACACCGCTCTCCCACATACACACACACACACCGACCTCTCTCACACACACACAGCTCTCTCTCACACAAACACATACACAAATTCCGCTATCCCCCCCACACACACAGCTCTCACACACACACCCCACTCTCTCGCACACACACGCACAGCTCTCACACACACACACCGCTTTCCCACACACACCGCTTTCCCACATACACACACACACACACCGACCTCTCACACACACACACCTCTCTCTCTCACACAAACACATACACAAATACCGCTATCCCACACACACACAGCTCCCCCACACACCCCACTCTAACACACACCACCCTGCTCCCCGCACCACACACACACACACCGCTCTCCCACACACACACCACTCTCCCACACACATACAGACACACACACACACACCTCTCACAAACACACACCGAACTCCCTCTTCTCACACACAAACCGCTCTCTCTTCTCACACACACCCCGCTCTCTCTTCTCACACACACACCGCTCTTACACACACACACACACACACACACACCGAACTCCCTCTTCTCACACACACACCGAACTCTCTCTTCTCACACACACACACACCGAACTCTCTCTTCTCATACACACACCGCTCTCTCTTCTCACACACACCGCTCTCTCTTCTCTCACACACACACACCGAACTCTCTCTTCTCATACACACACCGCTCTCTCTTCTCACACACACCGCTCTCTCTTCTCACACACACCGCTCTCTCTTCTCACACACACACCGCTCTCTCTTCTCACACACACACCGCTCTCTCTTATCACACACACACCGCTCTCCCTTCTCACACACACCGCTCTCCCTTCTTACACACACACCGCTCTCTCTTCTCACACACACATCGCTCTCTCTTCTCACACACACCGCTCTCTCTTCTCACACACACACACCGCTCTCTCTTCTCACACACACACACACACCGCTCTCTCTTCTCACACACACACACCGCTCTCTCTTCTCACACACACACCGCTCTCTCTCTTCTCACACACACACTGCTCTCTCTTCTCACACACACCGCTCTCTCTTCTCACACACACACAGCTCTCTCTTCTCACACACACACACACAAAGCTCTCTCTTCTCACATACACACACAAAGCTCTCTCTTCTCTCACACACACCGCTCTCTCTTCTCACACACACACCGCTCTCTCTCTTCTCACACACACACTGCTCTCTCTTCTCACACACACCGCTCTCTCTTCTCACACACACACACCGCTCTCTCTTATCACACACACACACCACTCTCTCTTCTCACACACACCGCTCTCTCTTCTCACACACACACCGCTCTCTCTTCTCACACACACACAGCTCTCTCTTCTCACACACACACACAGAAAGCTCTCTCTTCTCACATACACACACAAAGCTCTCTCTTCTCTCACACACACCGCTCTCTTTTCTCTCACACACACACACCGAACTCTCTCTTCTCTGACACACACACCGAACTCTCTCTTCTCTCACACACACACACACCGCTCTCTTCTAACACACACCGCTCTCTTCTCACACACACACCGCTCTCTCTTCTCACACACACACACCGCTCTCTCTTCTCACACACACCGCTCTCTCTTCTCACACACACACCAGTCTTTCTTCTCTCACACACACCGCTTTTTCTTCTCTCACACACACCGCTCTTTCTTCTCACACACACACACACACCGCTCTCTCTTCTCACACACACACCGGTCTTTCTTCTCTCACACACACCGCTCTTTCTTCTCACACACACCGCTCTCTCTCTTCTCACACACACCGCTCTCTCTCTTCTCACACACACACCGCTCTCTCTCTTCTCACACACACACCGCTCTCTCTTCTCTCACACACACCGCTCTCTTCTCACACACACACCGCTCTCTCTTCTCACACACACACACCGCTCTCTCTTCTCACACACACACACACCGCTCTCTCTTCTCACACACACACCAGTCTTTCTTCTCTCACACACACCGCTCTTTCTTCTCTCACACACACCGCTCTTTCTTCTCACACACACACACACACCGCTCTCTCTTCTCACACACACACCGGTCTTTCTTCTCTCACACACACCGCTCTTTCTTCTCACACACACCGCTCTCTCTCTTCTCACACACACACCGCTCTCTCTCTTCTCACACACACACAGCTCTCTCTCTTCTCACACACACACCGCTCTCTCTTCTCTCACACACACCGCTCTCTTCTCACACACACACCGCTCTCTCTTCTCACACACACACCGCTCTCTCTTCTCACACACACACACCGCTCTCTCTTCTCACACACACACCGGTCTTTCTTCTCTCACACACACCGCTCTTTCTTCTCACACACACCGCTCTCTCTCTTCTCACACACACACCGCTCTCTCTCTTCTCACACACACCCCACTCTCTCTCTTCTCACACACACACCGCTCTCTCTTCTCTCACACACACTGCTCTCTTCTCACACACACACCGCCCTCTCTCTTCTCACACACACACCGCTCTCTCTCCTCACACACACACACCGCTCTTTCTTCTCTCACACACACCGCTCTTTCTTCTCACACACACCGCTCTCTCTCTTCTCACACACACCGCTCTCTCTCTTCTCACACACACACCGCTCTCTCTCTTCTCACACACACACCGCTCTCTCTTCTCTCACACACACCGCTCTCTCTCTTCTCACACACACACCGCTCTCTCTCTTCTCACACACACACCGCTCTCTCTCTTCTCACACACACACCGCTCTCTCTTCTCTCACACACACCGCTCTCTTCTCACACACACACCGCTCTCTCTTCTCACACACACACACCGCTCTCTCTTCTCACACACACACACCGCTCTCTCTTCTCACACACACACCGCTCTTTCTTCTCTCACACACACCGCTCTTTCTTCTCTCACACACACCGCTCTTTCTTCTCTCACACACACACACACCGCTCTCTCTTCTCACACACACACTGGTCTTTCTTCTCTCACACACACCGCTCTTTCTTCTCACACACACCGCTCTCTCTCTTCTCACACACACACCGCTCTCTCTCTTCTCACACACACACCACTCTCTCTCTTCTCACACACACCGCTCTCTCTTCTCTCACACACACCGCTCTCTCTCCTCACACACACACACCGCTCTTTCTTCTCACACACACACCGCTCTCTCTCTTCTCACACACACACCACTCTCTCTCTTCTCACACACACACCGCTCTCTCTTCTCTCACACACACCGCTCTCTCTCCTCACACACACACACCGCTCTTTCTTCTCTCACACACACCGGTCTTTCTTCTCTCACACACACCACTCTCTCTCTTCTCACACACACACCGCTCTCTCTTCTCTCACACACACCACTCTCTCTCTTCTCACACACACACCGCTCTCTCTCCTCACACACACACACCGCTCTTTCTTCTCTCACACACACCGCTCTTTCTTCTCTCACACACACACCGCTCTCTCTTCTCACACACACACCGCTCTCTCTCCTCACACACACACACCGCTCTTTCTTCTCTCACACACACCGCTCTTTCTTCTCACACACACCGCTCTCTCTCTTCTCACACACACCGCTCTCTCTCTTCTCACACACACACCGCTCTCTCTCTTCTCTCACACACACCGCTCTCTCTCTTCTAACACACACCGCTCTCTCTTCTCACACACACACCGCTCTCTCTCTTCTCACACACACACCGCTCTCTCTTCTCTCACACACACCGCTCTCTCTCTTCTCACACACACACCGCTCTCTCTCTTCTCACACACACACCGCTCTCTCTCTTCTCACACACACACCGCTCTCTCTTCTCTCACACACACCGCTCTCTTCTCACACACACACCGCTCTCTCTTCTCACACACACACACCGCTCTCTCTTCTCACACACACACACCGCTCTCTCTTCTCACACACACCGCTCTTTCTTCTCTCACACACACCGCTCTTTCTTCTCTCACACACACCGCTCTTTCTTCTCTCACACACACACACACCGCTCTCTCTTCTCACTCACACACTGGTCTTTCTTCTCTCACACACACCGCTCTTTCTTCTCACACACACCGCTCTCTCTCTTCTCACACACACACCGCTCTCTCTCTTCTCACACACACACCACTCTCTCTCTTCTCACACACACACCGCTCTCTCTTCTCTCACACACACCGCTCTCTCTCCTCACACACACACACCGCTCTTTCTTCTCTCACACACACCGGTCTTTCTTCTCTCACACACACCACTCTCTCTCTTCTCACACACACACCGCTCTCTCTTCTCTCACACACACCACTCTCTCTCTTCTCACACACACACCGCTCTCTCTCCTCACACACACACACCGCTCTTTCTTCTCTCACACACACCGCTCTTTCTTCTCTCACACACACACCGCTCTCTCTTCTCACACACACACCGGTCTTTCTTCTCTCACACACACCGCTCTTTCTTCTCACACACACCGCTCTCTCTCTTCTCACACACACACCGCTCTCTCTCTTCTCACACACACACCACTCTCTCTCTTCTCACACACACACCGCTCTCTCTTCTCTCACACACACTGCTCTCTTCTCACACACACACCGCTCTCTCTCTTCTCACACACACACCGCTCTCTCTCCTCACACACACACACCGCTCTTTCTTCTCTCACACACACCGCTCTTTCTTCTCTCACACACACCGCTCTTTCTTCTCTCACACACCGCTCTCTTCTCACACACTGTCACGGTTGTGCTCGCCACAAACCTGGGTCAGACCGCGTGGCTGAGGTGGGGTTGTATAAGCACCGACCTTAGACCGCGCCGGCTGATCCGGATTGCGCAATTCGTAGTCGTACGTAGCCGGGTCGGGGCTGGATAAGGCAGCATCATCAGTGGACAAGCCAGGGTCAGGACTGGAGAGATCAAGGTAAACGTTATTCAAGCAGGAGTTCGGCAACAGGTAATCAGGAGTGCCCCGCCTCAGCTTAGGAGCGTGAGCGCGGGCGTGGGTTCTGCGCGTGCGGCGACCATGGCCCATGGTACTGCTCTCAGGAAAGTATAGGCAGACCGGAGTGGGCACACCGCCTGGCAGCACTGGTAACCCAGTGCTTCAGCGCAAGAGTCCCGAGCGGGCCTGTGCAAGGAGAGAGAGGGCTACCGACCTCAGGACTCGTAGATTGGCCTCTGCTAAGGGTAGGACAGCAGGCCCCGGGGAACAGAGAGCTGAAGTATACACTGGAGGTGCTCCGCTTCAGCACAGGAACCAGGACACGGCCTCTGCTATGGAGAATGAGCAGCAGGCCCCAGGAACCAAATACTCTTCTCACACACACACACACCGCTCTCTCTCTTCACACACACACACACACCGCTCTCTCTCTTCACACACACACACACACCGCTCTCTTCTCACACACACACACACACAAAGCTCTCTCTTCTCACACACACACACACACACCACTCTCTTCTCACACACACACACACACAAAGCTCTCTCTTCTCACAAACACACACAAAGCTCTCTCTTCTCTCACACACAACGCTCTCTTCTAACACACACAGCTCTCTTCTCTCACACACACACCGCTCTCTCTTCTCTCACACACACAAAGCTCTCTCTTCTCTCACACACACCGCTCTCTTCTCTCACACACACACAAAGCTCTCTCTTCTCACAAACACACACAAAGCTCTCTCTTCTCTCACACACACCGCTCTCTTCTAACACACACAGCTCTCTTCTCTCACACACACACCGCTCTCTCTTCTCTCACACACACAAAGCTCTCTCTTCTCTCACACACACCGCTCTCTTCTCTCACACACCACTCTCTTTTCTCACACACACACACCGCTCTCTCTTCTCACACACACACACACACAGCTCTCTCTTCTCACACACACCACTCTCTCTTCTCACACACACCGCTCTCTCCTCTCACACACACACACACACCGCTCTCTCTTTTCACACACACACACACACAGCTCTCTCTTCTCACACACACACCGCTCTCTCTTCTCACACACACACACCGCTCTCTCTTCTCACACACACCGCTCTCTATTTTCTCACACACACACACCGCTCTCTCGTCTCACACACACCGCTCTCTCCTCTCACACACACACCTCTCTCTCTTCTCACACACACACACACCGCTCTCTTCTAACACACACCGCTCTCTTCTCTCACACACTCCTCTCTCGTCTCACACACACCGCTCTCTCTTCTCACACACACACACCGCTCTCTCTTCTCACACACACCACTCTCTCTTTTCTCACACACACACCGCTCTCTCTTCTCACACACACACTGCTCTCTTGTCTCACACACACCGCTCTCTCTTCTCACACACACACACTGCTCTCTCTTCTCACACACACCGCTCTCTCCTCTCACACACACACACACCGCTCTCTCTTCTCACACACACACTGCTCTCTTTTTTCACACACACACCGCTCTCTCTTCTCACACACACCGCTCTCTCCTCTCACACACACACACAAAGCTCTCTCTTCTCTCACACACACACCGCTCTCTTTTCTCTCTCACACACACCGCTCTCTTTTCTCTCACACACCGCTCTCTTCTCTCACACACACCATGCTCTCTTCTCTCACACACACACGGCTCTCTCTTCTCACACACACACACCGCTCTCTCTTCTCACACACGCACCGCTCTCTCTTCTCACACACACACCGCTCTCTCTTCTCACACACACACCGCTCTCTCTTCTCACACACACACCGCTCTCTCTTCTCACACACACACCGCTCTCTCTTCTCACACACACACCGCTCTCTCTTCTCACACACACACCGCTCTCTCTTCTCACACACACACCGCTCTCTCTTCTCACACACACACTGCTCTCTCTTCTCACACACACACCGCTCTCTCTTCTCACACACACACCGCTCTCTCTTCTCACACACACACAAACCGCTCTCTCTTCTCTCACACACACACCGCTCTCTCTTCTCACACACACACCGCTCTCTCTTCTCACACACACACCGCTCTCTCTTCTCTCACACACACCGCTCTCTTCTCACACACACCGCTCTCTCTTCTCACACACACACACCGCTCTCTCTTCTCACACACACACCGCTCTCTCTTCGCACACACACCGCTCTTTCTTCTCACACACACACACCGCTCTCTCACACTCACACACACACCGCTCTCTCTTCTCACACACACACACACCGCTCTCTCAATCTCACACACACACACCGCTCTCTCTCTTCTCCCACACACCGCTCTTTCTTCTCACACACACACCGCTCTCTCTTCTCACACACACACACCGCTCTCTCTTCTCCCACACACACACCGCTCTCTCTTCTCACACACACCGCTCTCTCTTCTCCCACACACCGCTCTTTCTTCTCACACACACACCGCTCTTTCTTCTGACACACACACCGCTGTCTTCTCACACACCTCTCTCAATCGAATCAAACAAGCTTTATTGGCATGACGAAAGAACATTTCCGTATCCCCCTCTCTCTCCCTCTTGCAGAATTCTTGAAGTGGAATGACAGTAACTGTAAGCTGGAGAAGCACTACCTATGCAAATATAAACCTTAGGGGCAAAAGAAACCCCCTCTGCCCCGAAGAAATCAGGACTCCAAGAAACCCAACCCCAACAGACACCCCCCCCCAGGAAACCAGCAGGATCTTAAGAGACCCCCACCCCAAGACAGCACAAACCGAGCCCCCACCCCAGGACAGCACGACCCGAGACCCCACCACAAGACTGCACGACCCCAAGACCCCACTACAAGACTGCTCGACCCCGAGACCCCACTACAAGGCAGCACGACCCCGAGACCACACCCTAGAAAGCAGACGGCATCCCCATTTGAAGGAGTCAATAAAGTATTGCTTGTAACCAGTGTTCCGGGGTATTACTGGGCGGGGGGGAGTTAGTGGGCGGGGGGTGAGTTAGTGGGCGGGGGGGAGTTAGTGGGTGGGTGTGTAAGTGGGCGGGGGGTATTAGTGGGCGGGGGGAGTTAGTGGGCGGGGGGGGTGTTAGTGTGCGGGGGGGAGTTAGTGGGTGGGTGGGTGTGCAAGTGGGCCGGGGAGTTAGTGGACAGGGGTGTTAGTGGGCATCAGGGTGATGTCAGCATCACAGAGGCTGGAGGTGAATTCATTCTGTCCCAGAATCGAGAGTGGAGAATATTTTACCTTCATGTGAATGGGAGTAATAGGAGGGGTTATATGGGGCAATTGGAGGAGGGAGGAGTTATAGGGAGAGGTTAAATTGGGCAATGGGAGGGGTTATATGGGGCAATTCAAAAAGGGAGGAGTTATAGGGAGAGGTTAATTTGGGCAGTGGGAGGAGTTATATGGGGATATGGGGTTTATAAGGGAATGGTATATGGGGCAATAGGACTTATAGGTAGGGTTTTGTAGGTAAAGAGAAACGTGAGCGCTGTCCCTTGGTATTTCTCCCTTTACTAACGGGTCTTCCTGCTGCTCCCAGCTGCTCCCGTGATCAGCGGGGTACACTCAGTCATAAAAAATAGGAGCGCATCGAAAGAAACAAAACCGAAATTAGTACACACAATCTTTATATATAAAAAGACAGAACATATAACACCACATAGAGGTAAAGATCACATAGATCTAATGGTCCGTGACACCCACAGAGGATAAGGAACTGCTAACACAGACCTCACGGCTAGAAGTTCTGCGCTATCCCTAAGTATAGTAACAGGGAGGGATCTGGGGTGGGACGGTATAAAGCACACAGGCCCCACGCCTAGAAGTTCTACGCTATCCCTAAGTATAGTAACAGGGAAGGGATCTGGGGCGGGATGGTATAAAGCACACAGACCCCACGCCTAGAAGTTCTACGCTATCCCTAAGTATAGTAACAGGGAGGGATCTGGGGCGGGACGGTATAAAGCACACAGACCCCACGGCTAGAAGTTCTACACTATCCCTAAGTATAGTAACAGGGAGGGATCTGGGGCGGGACGGTATAAAGCACACAGACCCCACGGCTAGAAGTTCTGCGCTATCCCTAAGTATAGTAACAGGGAGGGATCTGGGGCGGGACGGTATAAAGCACACAGACCTCACGGCTAGAAGTTCTGCGCTATCCCTAAGTATAGTAACAGGGAGGGATCTGGGGCGGAACGGTATAAAGCACACAGACCTCACGCCTAGAAGTTCTACGCTATCCCTAAGTATAGTAACAGGGAAGGGATCTGGGGCGGGACGGTATAAAGCACACAGACCCCACGCCTAGAAGTTCTACGCTATCCCTAAGTATAGTAACAGGGGAGGGATCTGGGGCGGGATGGTATAAAGCACACAGACCCCACGCCTAGAAGTTCTACGCTATCCCTAAGTATAGTAACAGGGAGGGATCTGGGGCGGGACGGTATAAAGCACACAGACCCCACGCCTAGAAGTTCTACGCTATCCCTAAGTATAGTAACAGGGAGGGATCTGGGGCGGGACGGTATAAAGCACACAGACCTCACGCCTAGAAGTTCTACGCTATCCCTAAGTATAGTAACAGGGAGGGATCTGGGGCGGGATGGTATAAAGCACACAGACCTCACGCCTAGAAGTCCTACGCTATCCCTAAGTATAGTAACAGGGAAGGGATCTGGGGCGGGACGGTATAAAGCACACAGACCTCACGCCTAGAAGTTCTACGCTATCCCTAAGTATAGTAACAGGGAAGGGATCTGGGGCGGGACGGTATAAAGCACACAGACCTCACGCCTAGAAGTTCTACGCTATCCCTAAGTATAGTAACAGGGAGGGATCTGGGGGGGGATGGTATAAAGCACACAGGCCTCACGCCTAGAAGTTCTACGCTATCCCTAAGTATAGTAACAGGGAGGGGATCTGGGGCGGGACGGTATAAAGCACACAGGCCTCACGCCTAGAAGTTCTACGCTATCCCTAAGTATAGTAACAGGGAGGGATCTGGGGCGGGACGGTATAAAGCACACAGGCCTCACGCCTAGAAGTTCTACGCTATCCCTAAGTATAGTAACAGGGAAGGATCTGGGGCGGGATGGTATAAAGCACACAGACCTCACGCCTAGAAGTTCTACGCTATCCCTAAGTATAGTAACAGGGAAGGGATCTGGGGCGGGATGGTATAAAGCACACAGACCTCACGCCTAGAAGTTCTACGCTATCCCTAAGTATAGTAACAGGGAAGGGATCTGGGGCGGGATAGTATAAAGCACACAGACCTCACGCCTAGAAGTTCTACGCTATCCCTAAGTATAGTAACAGGGAAGGGATCTGGGGCGGGACGGTATAAAGCACACAGGCCTCACGCCTAGAAGTTCTACGCTATCCCTAAGTATAGTAACAGGGAGGGATCTGGGGCGGGATGGTATAAAGCACACAGACCCCACGCCTAGAAGTTCTACACTATCCTTAAGTATAGTAACAGGGAGGGATCTGGGGCGGGATGGTATAAAGCACACAGACCCCACGCCTAGAAGTTCTACGCTATCCCTAAGTATAGTAACAGGGAAGGGATCTGGGGCAGGATGGTATAAAGCACACAGACCTCACGCCTAGAAGTTCTACGCTATCCCTAAGTATAGTAACAGGGAAGGGATCTGGGGCGGGATGGTATAAAGCACACAGGCCTCACGCCTAGAAGTTCTACGCTATCCCTAAGTATAGTAACAGGGAGGGATCTGGGGCGGGACGGTATAAAGCACACAGACCCCACGGCTAGAAGTTCTACGCTATCCCTAAGTATAGTAACAGGGAAGGGATCTGGGGCGGGACGGTATAAAGCACACAGGCCTCACGCCTAGAAGTTCTACGCTATCCCTAAGTATAGTAACGGGAGGGATCTGGGGCGGGACGGTATAAAGCACACAGACCCCACGCCTAGAAGTTCTACGCTATCCCTAAGTATAGTAACGGGAGGGATCTGGGGCGGGATGGTATAAAGCACACAGACCCCACGGCTAGAAGTTCTACGCTATCCCTAAGTATAGTAACAGGGAGGGATCTGGGGCGGGATGGTATAAAGCACACAGACCCCACGCCTAGAAGTCCTACGCTATCCCTAAGTATAGTAACAGGGAAGGGATCTGGGGCGGGATGGTATAAAGCACACAGACCCCACGGCTAGAAGTTCTACGCTATCCCTAAGTATAGTAACAGGGAGGGATCTGGGGCGGGACGGTATAAAGCACACAGACCTCACGGCTAGAAGTTCTACGCTATCCCTACGTATAGTAACAGGGAAGGGATCTGGGGCGGATGGTATAAAGCACACAGACCTCACGCCTAGAAGTTCTACGCTATCCCTAAGTATAGTAACAGGGAAGGGATCTGGGGCGGGATGGTATAAAGCACACAGACCTCACGGCTAGAAGTTCTACGCTATCCCTACGTATAGTAACAGGGAAGGGATCTGGGGCGGATGGTATAAAGCACACAGACCTCACGCCTAGAAGTTCTACGCTATCCCTAAGTATAGTAACAGGGAAGGGATCTGGGGCGGGACGGTATAAAGCACACAGACCTCACGGCTAGAAGTTCTACGCTATCCCTAAGTATAGTAACAGGGAGGGATCTGGGGCGGGATGGTATAAAGCACACAGACCTCACGCCTAGAAGTCCTACGCTATCCCTAAGTATAGTAACAGGAAGGGATCTGGGGCGGGATGGTATAAAGCACACAGGCCCCACGCCTAGAAGTTCTACGCTATCCCTAAGTATAGTAACAGGGAAGGGATCTGGGGCGGGATGGTATAAAGCACACAGGCCTCACGCCTAGAAGTTCTACGCTATCCCTAAGTATAGTAACAGGGAGGGATCTGGGGTGGGATGGTATAAAGCACACAGACCCCACGCCTAGAAGTTCTACGCTATCCCTAAGTATAGTAACGGGGAAGGGATCTGGGGCGGGATGGTATAAAGCACACAGACCTCACGGCTAGAAGTTCTACGCTATCCCTAAGTATAGTAACAGGGAAGGGATCTGGGGCGGGACGGTATAAAGCACACAGACCCCACGCCTAGAAGTTCTACGCTATCCCTAAGTATAGTAACAGGGAAGGGATCTGGGGCGGGACGGTATAAAGCACACAGACCTCACGCCTAGAAGTTCTACGCTATCCCTAAGTATAGTAACAGGGAAGGGATCTGGGGCGGGACGGTATAAAGCACACAGACCCCACGCCTAGAAGTTCTACGCTATCCCTAAGTATAGTAACAGGGAGGGATCTGGGGCGGGACGGTATAAAGCACACAGACCTCACGCCTAGAAGTTCTACGCAATCCCTAAGTATAGTAACAGGGAGGGATCTGGGGCGGGATGGTATAAAGCACACAGACCTCACGCCTAGAAGTTCTACGCTATCCCTAAGTATAGTAACAGGGAAGGGATCTGGGGCGGGATGGAATAAAGCACACAGACCTCACGCCTAGAAGTTCTACGCTATCCCTAAGTATAGTAACAGGGAGGGATCTGGGGCGGGATGGTATAAAGCACACAGACCCCACGCCTAGAAGTTCTACGCTATCCCTAAGTATAGTAACAGGGAGGGATCTGGGGCGGGATGGTATAAAGCACACAGACCCCACGGCTAGAAGTTCTACGCTATCCCTAAGTATAGTAACAGGGAAGGGATCTGGGGCGGGACGGTATAAAGCACACAGACCTTACGCCTAGAAGTTCTACGCTATCCCTAAGTATAGTAACAGGGAGGGATCTGGGGCGGGACGGTATAAAGCACACAGACCTCACGCCTAGAAGTTCTACGCTATCCCTAAGTATAGTAACAGGGAGGGATCTGGGGCGGGACGGTATAAAGCACACAGACCTCACGCCTAGAAGTCCTACGCTATCCCTAAGTATAGTAACAGGGAGGGATCTGGGGCGGGACGGTATAAAGCACACAGACCTCACACCTAGAAGTTCTACGCTATCCCTAAGTATAGTAACAGGGAGGGATCTGGGGCGGGACGGTATAAAGCACACAGGCCTCACGCCTAGAAGTCCTACGCTATCCCTAAGTATAGTAACAGGGAGAGATCTGGGGCGGGATGGTATAAAGCACACAGACCTCACGCCTAGAAGTTCTACGCTATCTCTAAGTATACAGTAGTAACAGGGAAGGGATCTGGGGCAGGATGGTATAAAGCACACAGGCCTCACGCCTAGAAGTCCTACGCTATCCCTAAGTATAGTAACAGGGAAGGGATCTGGGGCGGGATGGTATAAAGCACACAGACCTCACGCCTAGAAGTTCTGCGCTATCCCTAAGTATAGTAACGGGAGGGATCTGGGGCGGGATGGTATAAAGCACACAGACCCCACGCCTAGAAGTTCTACGCTATCCCTACGTATAGTAACAGGGAAGGATCTGGGGCGGGATGGTATAAAGCACACAGACCCCACGGCTAGAAGTTCTACGCAATCCCTAAGTATAGTAACAGGGAGGGATCTGGGGCAGGATGGTATAAAGCACACAGACCTCACGCCTAGAAGTTCTACGCTATCCCTAAGTATAGTAACAGGGAAGGGATCTGGGGCGGGATGGAATAAAGCACACAGACCTCACGCCTAGAAGTTCTACGCTATCCCTAAGTATAGTAACAGGGAGGGATCTGGGGCGGGATGGTATAAAGCACACAGACCCCACGCCTAGAAGTTCTACGCTATCCCTAAGTATAGTAACAGGGAGGGATCTGGGGCGGGATGGTATAAAGCACACAGACCCCACGGCTAGAAGTTCTACGCTATCCCTAAGTATAGTAACAGGGAAGGGATCTGGGGCGGGATGGTATAAAGCACACAGACCCCACGCCTAGAAGTTCTACGCTATCCCTAAGTATAGTAACAGGGAAGGGATCTGGGGCGGGATGGTATAAAGCACACAGACCTCACGCCTAGAAGTTCTACGCTATCCCTAAGTATAGTAACAGGGAGGGATCTGGGGCGGGACGGTATAAAGCACACAGACCTCACGCCTAGAAGTTCTACGCTATCCCTAAGTATAGTAACAGGGAGGGATCTGGGGCGGGACGGTATAAAGCACACAGGCCTCACGCCTAGAAGTTCTACGCTATCCCTAAGTATAGTAACAGGGAGGGATCTGGGGCGGGATGGTATAAAGCACACAGGCCTCACGCCTAGAAGTCCTACGCTATCCCTAAGTATAGTAACAGGGAGGGATCTGGGGCGGGACGGTATAAAGCACACAGACCTCACGCCTAGAAGTCCTACGCTATCCCTAAGTATAGTAACAGGGAGGGATCTGGGGCGGGACGGTATAAAGCACACAGACCTCACACCTAGAAGTTCTACGCTATCCCTAAGTATAGTAACAGGGAGGGATCTGGGGCGGGATGGTATAAAGCACACAGACCCCACGCCTAGAAGTTCTACGCTATCCCTAAGTATAGTAACAGGGAGGGATCTGGGGCGGGACGGTATAAAGCACACAGGCCTCACGCCTAGAAGTCCTACGCTATCCCTAAGTATAGTAACAGGGAGGGATCTGGGGCGGGATGGTATAAAGCACACAGACCTCACGCCTAGAAGTTCTACGCTATCCCTAAGTATACAGTAGTAACAGGGAAGGGATCTGGGGCAGGATGGTATAAAGCACACAGGCCTCACGCCTAGAAGTCCTACGCTATCCCTAAGTATAGTAACAGGGAAGGGATCTGGGGCGGGATGGTATAAAGCACACAGACCTCACGCCTAGAAGTTCTGCGCTATCCCTAAGTATAGTAACAGGGAAGGGATCTGGGGCGGGACGGTATAAAGCACACAGGCCTCACGCCTAGAAGTTCTGCGCTATCCCTAAGTATAGTAACAGGGAAGGGATCTGGGGCAGGACGGTATAAAGCACACAGACCTCACGCCTAGAAGTTCTACGCTATCCCTAAGTATTGTAACAGGGAAGGGATCTGGGGCAGGATGGTATAAAGCACACAGAGCCCAAGCCTAGAAAGTCCTACGCTATCCCTAAGTATAGTAACAGGGAGGGATCTGGGGCGGGATGGTATAAAGCACACAGGCCTCACGCCTAGAAGTTCTACGCTATCCCTAAGTATAGTAACAGGGAAGGGATCTGGGGCGGGATGGTATAAAGCACACAGACCTCACGCCTAGAAGTTCTACGCTATCCCTAAGTATAGTAACAGGGAGGGATCTGGGGCGGGATGGTATAAAGCACACAGACCTCACGCCTAGAAGTTCTGCGCTATCCCTAAGTATAGTAACAGGGAAGGGATCTGGGGTGGGATGGTATAAAGCACACAGACCTTACGCCTAGAAGTTCTACGCTATCCCTAAGTATAGTAACAGGGTGGGATCTGGGGCGGGATGGTATAAAGCACACAGGCCTCACGCCTAGAAGTTCTACGCTATCCCTAAGTATAGTAACGGGGAAGGGATCTGGGGCGGGATGGTATAAAGCACACAGACCTCACGCCTAGAAGTTCTACGTTATCCCTAAGTATAGTAACAGGGAAGGGATCTGGGGCGGGACGGTATAAAGCACACAGACCCCACGGCTAGAAGTTCTACGTTATCCCTAAGTATAGTAACAGGGAAGGGATCTGGGGCGGGACGGTATAAAGCACACAGACCTCACGCCTAGAAGTTCTACGCTATCCCTAAGTATAGTAACAGGGAGGGATCTGGGGTGGGATGGTATAAAGCACACAGACCTCACGCCTAGAAGTTCTACGTTATCCCTAAGTATAGTAACAGGGAAGGGATCTGGGGCGGGACGGTATAAAGCACACAGACCCCACGGCTAGAAGTTCTACGTTATCCCTAAGTATAGTAACAGGGAGGGATCTGGGGTGGGATGGTATAAAGCACACAGACCCCACGGCTAGAAGTTCTACGCTATCCCTAAGTATAGTAACAGGGAGGGATCTGGGGCGGGATGGTATAAAGCACACAGGCCTCACGCCTAGAAGTTCTACGCTATCCCTAAGTATAGTAACAGGGAAGGGATCTGGGGCGGGATGGTATAAAGCACACAGACCTCACGCCTAGAAGTTCTACGCTATCCCTAAGTATAGTAACAGGGGAGGGATCTGGGGCGGTACGGTATAAAGCACACAGACCTCACGCCTAGAAGTTCTACGCTATCCCTAAGTATAGTAACAGGGAGGGATCTGGGGCGGGATGGTATAAAGCACACAGACCCCACGGCTAGAAGTTCTACGCTATCCCTAAGTATAGTAACAGGGAGGGATCTGGGGCGGGATGGTATAAAGCACACAGGCCTCACGCCTAGAAGTTCTACGCTATCCCTAAGTATAGTAACAGGGAGGGATCTGGGGCGGGATGGTATAAAGCACACAGACCTCACGCCTAGAAGTTCTACGCTATCCCTAAGTATAGTAACAGGGAGGGATCTGGGGCGGGACGGTATAAAGCACACAGACCTCACGCCTAGAAGTTCTACGTTATCCCTAAGTATAGTAACAGGGAAGGGATCTGGGGCGGGATGGTATAAAGCACACAGACCCCACGCCTAGAAGTTCTACGCTATCCCTAAGTATAGTAACAGGGAGGGATCTGGGGTGGGACGGTATAAAGCACACAGACCTCACGGCTAGAAGTTCTACGCTATCCCTAAGTATAGTAACAGGGAGGGATCTGGGGCGGGACGGTATAAAGCACACAGACCTCACGCCTAGAAGTTCTACGCTATCCCTAAGTATAGTAACAGGGAGGGATCTGGGGCGGGACGGTATAAAGCACACAGACCTCACGCCTAGAAGTTCTACGCTATCCCTAAGTATAGTAACAGGGAGGGATCTGGGGCGGGATGGTATAAAGCACACAGACCTCACGCCTAGAAGTTCTACGCTATCCCTAAGTATAGTAACAGGGAGGGATCTGGGGCGGGATGGTATAAAGCACACAGACCTCACGCCTAGAAGTTCTACGCTATCCCTAAGTATAGTAACAGGGAAGGGATCTGGGTCGGGACGGTATAAAGCACACAGACCTCACGCCTAGAAGTTCTACGCTATCCCTAAGTATAGTAACAGGGAGGGATCTGGGGCGGGATGGTATAAAGCACACAGACCTCACGCCTAGAAGTTCTACGCTATCCCTAAGTATAGTAACAGGGAAGGGATCTGGGGCGGGATGGTATAAAGCACACAGACCCCACGCCTAGAAGTTCTACGCTATCCCTAAGTATAGTAACAGGGAGGGATCTGGGGCGGGACGGTATAAAGCACACAGACCCCACGCCTAGAAGTTCTACGCTATCCCTAAGTATAGTAAAAGGGAAGGGATCTGGGGCGGGATGGTATAAAGCACACAGACCCCACGCCTAGAAGTTCTACGCTATCCCTAAGTATAGTAACAGGGAGGGATCTGGGGCGGGATGGTATAAAGCACACAGACCCCACGCCTAGAAGTCCTACGCTATCCCTAAGTATAGTAACAGGGAAGGGATCTGGGGCGGGATGGTATAAAGCACACAGACCCCACGCCTAGAAGTTCTACGCTATCCCTAAGTATAGTAACAGGAAGGGATCTGGGGCGGGATGGTATAAAGCACACAGACCCCACGCCTAGAAGTTCTACGCTATCCCTAAGTATAGTAACAGGGAGGGATCTGGGGCGGGATGGAATAAAGCACACAGACCTCACGCCTAGAAGTTCTACGCTATCCCTAAGTATAGTAACAGGGAAGGGATCTGGGGCGGGACGGTATAAAGCACACAGACCCCACGCCTAGAAGTTCTACGCTATCCCTAAGTATAGTAACAGGGAGGGATCTGGGGCGGGATGGTATAAAGCACACAGACCTCACGCCTAGAAGATCTACGCTATCCCTAAGTATAGTAACAGGGAAGGGATCTGGGGCGGGACGGTATAAAGCACACAGACCTCACGGCTAGAAGCTCTACGCTATCCCTAAGTATAGTAACAGGGAGGGATCTGGGGCGGGATGGTATAAAGCACACAGACCTCACGCCTAGAAGTTCTACGCTATCCCTAAGTATAGTAACAGGGAGGGATCTGGGGCGGGACGGTATAAAGCACACAGACCCCACGCCTAGACGTTCTACGTTATCCCTAAGTATAGTAACAGGGAGGGATCTGGGGCGGGATGGTATAAAGCACACAGACCCCACGCCTAGAAGTTCTACGCTATCCCTAAGTATAGTAACAGGGAAAGATCTGGGGCGGGATGGTATAAAGCACACAGGCCTCACGCCTAGAAGTTCTACGCTATCCCTAAGTATAGTAACAGGGAGGGATCTGGGGCGGGACGGTATAAAGCACACAGACCTCACGCCTAGAAGTTCTACGCTATCCCTAAGTATAGTAACAGGGAAGGGATCTGGGGCGGGATGGTATAAAGCACACAGACCTCACGCCTAGAAGTCATACGCTATCCCTAAGTATAGTAACAGGGAAGGGATCTGGGGCGGGATGGTATAAAGCACACAGGCCTCACGCCTAGAAGTCCTACGCTATCCCTAAGTATAGTAACAGGGAGGGATCTGGGGCGGGATGGTATAAAGCACACAGACCTCACGCCTAGAAGTTCTACGCTATCCCTAAGTATAGTAACAGGGAAGGGATCTGGGGCAGGATGGTATAAAGCACACAGGCCTCACGCCTAGAAGTTCTGCGCTATCCCTAAGTATAGTAACAGGGAAGGGATCTGGGGTGGGATGGTATAAAGCACACAGACCCCACGCCTAGAAGTTCTACGCTATCCCTAAGTATAGTAACAGGGAAGGGATCTGGGGCAGGATGGTATAAAGCACACAGAGCCCAAGCCTAGAAGTTCTACGCTATCCCTAAGTATAGTAACAGGGTGGGATCTGGGGCGGGATGGTATAAAGCACACAGGCCTCACGCCTAGAAGTTCTGCGCTATCCCTAAGTATAGTAACAGGGTGGGATGGTATAAAGCACACAGACCCCACGCCTAGAAGTTCTACGCTATCCCTAAGTATAGTAACAGGGAAGGGATCTGGGGCAGGATGGTATAAAGCACACAGGCCTCACGCCTAGAAGTTCTACGCTATCCCTAAGTATAGTAACAGGGAGGGATCTGGGGCGGGACGGTATAAAGCACACAGGCCTCACGCCTAGAAGTTCTACGCTATCCCTAAGTATAGTAACAGGGAGGGATCTGGGGCGGGATGGTATAAAGCACACAGACCTCACGCCTAGAAGTTCTGCGCTATCCCTAAGTATAGTAACAGGGAAGGGATCTGGGGTGGGATGGTATAAAGCACACAGACCCCACGCCTAGAAGTTCTACGCTATCCCTAAGTATAGTAACAGGGAAGGGATCTGGGGCGGGATGGTATAAAGCACACAGACCCCACGCCTAGAAGTTCTACGCTATCCCTAAGTATAGTAACAGGGAAGGGATCTGGGGCGGGATGGTATAAAGCACACAGACCTTACGCCTAGAAGTTCTACGCTATCCCTAAGTATAGTAACAGGGAGGGATCTGGGGTGGGATGGTATAAAGCACACAGACCTCACGCCTAGAAGTTCTACGTTATCCCTAAGTATAGTAACAGGGAAGGGATCTGGGGCGGGACGGTATAAAGCACACAGACCCCACGGCTAGAAGTTCTACGCTATCCCTAAGTATAGTAACAGGGAAGGGATCTGGGGTGGGATGGTATAAAGCACACAGACCTTACGCCTAGAAGTTCTACGCTATCCCTAAGTATAGTAACAGGGAGGGATCTGGGGCGGGATGGTATAAAGCACACAGACCCCACGGCTAGAAGTTCTACGCTATCCCTAAGTATAGTAACGGGGAAGGGATCTGGGGTGGGACGGTATAAAGCACACAGACCCCACGCCTAGAAGTTCTACGCTATCCCTAAGTATAGTAACAGGGAGGGATCTGGGGCGGGATGGTATAAAGCACACAGACCCCACGCCTAGAAGTCCTACGCTATCCCTAAGTATAGTAACAGGGAAGGGATCTGGGGCGGGATGGTATAAAGCACACAGACCCCACGGCTAGAAGTTCTACGCTATCCCTAAGTATAGTAACGGGGAAGGGATCTGGGGTGGGACGGTATAAAGCACACAGACCCCACGCCTAGAAGTTCTACGCTATCCCTAAGTATAGTAACAGGGAAGGGATCTGGGGCGGGACGGTATAAAGCACACAGACCCCACGCCTAGAAGTTCTACGCTATCCCTAAGTATAGTAACAGGGTGGGATCTGGGGCGGGATGGTATAAAGCACACAGACCCCACGGCTAGAAGTTCTACGCTATCCCTAAGTATAGTAACAGGGAGGGATCTGGGGCGGGATGGTATAAAGCACACAGACCCCACGCCTAGAAGTTCTACGCTATCCCTAAGTATAGTAACAGGGAAGGGATCTGGGGCGGGATGGTATAAAGCACACAGGCCTCACGCCTAGAAGTTCTACGCTATCCCTAAGTATAGTAACAGGGAGGGATCTGGGGCGGGATGGTATAAAGCACACAGACCTCACGCCTAGAAGTTCTACGCTATCCCTAAGTATAGTAACAGGGAAGGGATCTGGGGCGGGATGGTATAAAGCACACAGGCCTCACGCCTAGAAGTTCTACGCTATCCCTAAGTATAGTAACAGGGAGGGATCTGGGGCGGGATGGTATAAAGCACACAGGCCTCACGCCTAGAAGTTCTACGCTATCCCTAAGTATAGTAACAGGGAAGGGATCTGGGGTGGGACGGTATAAAGCACACAGACCTCACGCCTAGAAGTTCTACGCTATCCCTAAGTATAGTAACCAGGAGGGATCTGGGGCGGGATGGTATAAAGCACACAGACCTCACGCCTAGAAGTTCTACGCTATCCCTAAGTATAGTAACAGGGAGGGATCTGGGGCGGGATGGTATAAAGCACATAGACCCCACGCCTAGAAGTTCTACGCTATCTCTAAGTATAGTAACAGGGAGGGATCTGGGGCGGGATGGTATAAAGCACACAGACCCCACGCCTAGAAGTTCTACGCTATCCCTAAGTATAGTAACAGGGAGGGGATCTGGGGCGGGATGGTATAAAGCACACAGGCCTCACGCCTAGAAGTTCTACGCTATCCCTAAGTATAGTAACAGGGAGGGATCTGGGGCGGGATGGTATAAAGCACACAGGCCTCACGCCTAGAAGTTCTACGCTATCTCTAAGTATAGTAACAGGGAAGGGATCTGGGGCGGGACGGTATAAAGCACACAGACCTCACGCCTAGAAGTCCTACGCTATCCCTAAGTATAGTAACAGGGAGGGATCTGGGGCGGGATGGTATAAAGCACACAGGCCTCACGCCTAGAAGTTCTACGCTATCCCTAAGTATAGTAACAGGGAGGGATCTGGGGCGGGATGGTATAAAGCACACAGGCCTCACGCCTAGAAGTTCTACGCTATCTCTAAGTATAGTAACAGGGAAGGGATCTGGGGCGGGACGGTATAAAGCACACAGACCTCACGCCTAGAAGTCCTACGCTATCCCTAAGTATAGTAACAGGGAGGGATCTGGGGCGGGATGGTATAAAGCACACAGGCCTCACGCCTAGAAGTTCTACGCTATCCCTAAGTATAGTAACAGGGAAGGGATCTGGGGCGGGACGGTATAAAGCACACAGACCTCACGCCTAGAAGTTCTACGCTATCCCTAAGTATAGTAACAGGGAGGGATCTGGGGCGGGATGGTATAAAGCACACAGACCTCACGCCTAGAAGTCCTACGCTATCCCTAAGTATAGTAACAGGGAAGGGATCTGGGGCGGGATGGTATAAAGCACACAGACCTCACGGCTAGAAGTTCTACGCTATCCCTAAGTATAGTAACGGGGAAGGGATCTGGGGCCGGATGGTATAAAGCACACAGACCCCACGCCTAGAAGTTCTACGCTATCCCTAAGTATAGTAACGGGGAAGGGATCTGGGGCGGGACGGTATAAAGCACACAGACCTCACGCCTAGAAGTTCTACGCTATCCCTAAGTATAGTAACAGGGAGGGATCTGGAGCGGGATGGTATAAAGCACACAGACCTCACGGCTAGAAGTTCTACGCTATCCCTAAGTATAGTAACAGGGAGGGATCTGGGGCGGGACGGTATAAAGCACACAGACCTCACGCCTAGAAGTTCTACGCTATCCCTAAGTATAGTAACAGGGAGGGATCTGGAGCGGGATGGTATAAAGCACACAGACCTCACGGCTAGAAGTTCTACGCTATCCCTAAGTATAGTAACAGGGAGGGATCTGGGGCGGGACGGTATAAAGCACACAGACCTCACGCCTAGAAGTTCTACGCTATCCCTAAGTATAGTAACAGGGAGGGATCTGGAGCGGGATGGTATAAAGCACACAGACCTCACGGCTAGAAGTTCTACGCTATCCCTAAGTATAGTAACAGGGAGGGATCTGGGGCGGGACGGTATAAAGCACACAGACCTCACGCCTAGAAGTTCTACGCTATCCCTAAGTATAGTAACAGGGAGGGATCTGGGGCGGGACGGTATAAAGCACACAGACCCCACGGCTAGAAGTTCTACGCTATCCCTAAGTATAGTAACAGGGAAGGGATCTGGGGCGGGATGGTATAAAGCACACAGGCCTCACGCCTAGAAGTTCTACGCTATCCCTAAGTATAGTAACAGGGAGGGATCTGGGGCGGGACGGTATAAAGCACACAGACCCCACGGCTAGAAGTTCTACGCTATCCCTAAGTATAGTAACAGGGAAGGGATCTGGGGCGGGATGGTATAAAGCACACAGGCCTCACGCCTAGAAGTTCTACGCTATCCCTAAGTATAGTAACAGGGAAGGGATCTGGGGCGGGATGGTATAAAGCACACAGACCTCACGCCTAGAAGTTCTACGCTATCCCTAAGTATAGTAACAGGGAGGGATCTGGAGCGGGATGGTATAAAGCACACAGACCTCACGGCTAGAAGTTCTACGCTATCCCTAAGTATAGTAACAGGGAGGGATCTGGGGCGGGACGGTATAAAGCACACAGACCTCACGCCTAGAAGTTCTACGCTATCCCTAAGTATAGTAACAGGGAGGGATCTGGGGCGGGACGGTATAAAGCACACAGACCCCACGGCTAGAAGTTCTACGCTATCCCTAAGTATAGTAACAGGGAGGGATCTGGGGCGGGATGGTATAAAGCACACAGACCTCACGCCTAGAAGTTCTACGCTATCCCTAAGTATAGTAACGGGAGGGATCTGGGGCGGGATGGTATAAAGCACACAGACCTCACGCCTAGAAGTTCTACGCTATCCCTAAGTATAGTAACAGGGAGGGATCTGGGGCGGGATGGTATAAAGCACACAGGCCTCACGCCTAGAAGTTCTACGCTATCCCTAAGTATAGTAACAGGGAGGGATCTGGGGCGGGATGGTATAAAGCACACAGACCTCACGCCTAGAAGTTCTACGCTATCCCTAAGTATAGTAACAGGGAGGGATCTGGGGCGGGACGGTATAAAGCACACAGACCTCACGCCTAGAAGTTCTACGCTATCCCTAAGTATAGTAACAGGAAGGGATCTGGGGCGGGATGGTATAAAGCACACAGGCCTCACGCCTAGAAGTTCTACGCTATCCCTAAGTATAGTAACAGGGAGGGATCTGGGGCGGGATGGTATAAAGCACACAGACCCCACGGCTAGAAGTGCTACGCTATCCCTAAGTATAGTAACAGGGAGGGGATCTGGGGCGGGATGGTATAAAGCACACAGACCCCACGGCTAGAAGTTCTACGCTATCCCTAAGTATAGTAACAGGGAGGGGATCTGGGGCGGGATGGTATAAAGCACACAGACCTCACGCCTAGAAGTTCTACGCTATCCCTAAGTATAGTAACGGGGAAGGGATCTGGGGCGGGATGGTATAAAGCACACAGACCCCACGCCTAGAAGTTCTACGCTATCCCTAAGTATAGTAACAGGGGAGGGATCTGGGGCGGTACGGTATAAAGCACACAGGCCTCACGCCTAGAAGTTCTACGCTATCCCTAAGTATAGTAACAGGGAGGGATCTGGGGCGGGATGGTATAAAGCACACAGACCTCACGCCTAGAAGTTCTACGCTATCCCTAAGTATAGTAACAGGAAGGGATCTGGGGCGGGATGGTATAAAGCACACAGGCCTCACGCCTAGAAGTTCTACGCTATCCCTAAGTATAGTAACAGGGAGGGATCTGGGGCGGGATGGTATAAAGCACACAGACCTCACGCCTAGAAGTTCTACGCTATCCCTAAGTATAGTAACAGGGAGGGATCAGGGGCGGGATGGTATAAAGCACACAGACCCCACGCCTAGAAGTTCTACGCTATCCCTAAGTATAGTAACAGGGGAGGGATCTGGGGCGGTACGGTATAAAGCACACAGGCCTCACGCCTAGAAGTTCTACGCTATCCCTAAGTATAGTAACAGGGAGGGATCTGGGGCGGGATGGTATAAAGCACACAGACCTCACGCCTAGAAGTTCTACGCTATCCCTAAGTATAGTAACAGGGAGGGATCTGGGGCGGGATGGTATAAAGCACACAGACCCCACGCCTAGAAGTTCTACGCTATCCCTAAGTATAGTAACAGGGGAGGGATCTGGGGCGGTACGGTATAAAGCACACAGGCCTCACGCCTAGAAGTTCTACGCTATCCCTAAGTATAGTAACAGGGAGGGATCTGGGGCGGGATGGTATAAAGCACACAGACCCCACGCCTAGAAGTTCTACGCTATCCCTAAGTATAGTAACAGGGAGGGATCTGGGGCGGGATGGTATAAAGCACACAGACCTCACGCCTAGAAGTTCTACGCTATCCCTAAGTATAGTAACAGGGAGGGGATCTGGGGCGGGATGGTATAAAGCACACAGACCTCACGCCTAGAAGTTCTACGCTATCCCTAAGTATAGTAACAGGGAGGGATCTGGGGCGGGATGGTATAAAGCCCACAGACCCCACGCCTAGAAGTTCTACGCTATCCCTAAGTATAGTAACAGGGAAGGGATCTGGGGCGGGACGGTATAAAGCACACAGGCCTCACGCCTAGAAGTTCTACGCTATCCCTAAGTATAGTAACAGGAAGGGATCTGGGGTGGGATGGTATAAAGCACACAGACCCCACGGCTAGAAGTTCTACGCTATCCCTAAGTATAGTAACAGGGAGGGATCTGGGAGGGACGGTATAAAGCACACAGACCTCACGCCTAGAAGTTCTACGCTATCCCTAAGTATAGTAACAGGGAGGGATCTGGGGCGGTACGGTATAAAGCACACAGACCCCACGCCTAGAAGTTCTACGCTATCCCTAAGTATAGTAACAGGGAAGGGATCTGGGGCGGGATGGTATAAAGCACACAGACCCCACGCCTAGAAGTTCTATGCTATCCCTAAGTATAGTAACAGGGGAGGGATCTGGGGCGGTACGGTATAAAGCACACAGACCCCACGCCTAGAAGTTCTACGCTATCCCTAAGTATAGTAACAGGGAAGGGATCTGGGGCGGGATGGTATAAAGCACACAGACCCCACGCCTAGAAGTTCTATGCTATCCCTAAGTATAGTAACAGGGGAGGGATCTGGGAGGGACGGTATAAAGCACACAGACCCCACGCCTAGAAGTTCTACGCTATCCCTAAGTATAGTAACAGGGGAGGGATCTGGGAGGGACGGTATAAAGCACACAGACCTCACGGCTAGAAGTTCTACGCTATCCCTAAGTATAGTAACAGGGAGGGATCTGGGGCGGGACGGTATAAAGCACACAGACCTCACGGCTAGAAGTTCTACGCTATCCCTAAGTATAGTAACAGGGAAGGGATCTGGGGCGGGACGGTATAAAGCACACAGACCTCACGCCTAGAAGTTCTACGCTATCCCTAAGTATAGTAACAGGGAAGGGATCTGGGGCGGGATGGTATAAAGCACACAGACCTCACGCCTAGAAGTTCTACGCTATCCCTAAGTATAGTAACAGGGAGGGATCTGGGGTGGGACGGTATAAAGCACACAGACCTCACGCCTAGAAGTTCTACGCTATCCCTAAGTATAGTAACAGGGAGGGATCTGGGGCGGGATGGTATAAAGCACACAGACCTCACGCCTAGAAGTTCTACGCTATCCCTAAGTATAGTAACAGGGAGGGATCTGGGGCGGTACGGTATAAAGCACACAGACCCCACGCCTAGAAGTTCTACGCTATCCCTAAGTATAGTAACAGGGAAGGGATCTGGGGCGGGATGGTATAAAGCACACAGACCCCACGCCTAGAAGTTCTATGCTATCCCTAAGTATAGTAACAGGGGAGGGATCTGGGAGGGACGGTATAAAGCACACAGACCCCACGCCTAGAAGTTCTACGCTATCCCTAAGTATAGTAACAGGGAAGGGATCTGGGGCGGGACGGTATAAAGCACACAGACCTCACGCCTAGAAGTTCTACGCTATCCCTAAGTATAGTAACAGGGAGGGATCTGGGGTGGGACGGTATAAAGCACACAGACCTCACGCCTAGAAGTTCTACGCTATCCCTAAGTATAGTAACAGGGAGGGATCTGGGGCGGGATGGTATAAAGCACACAGACCTCACGCCTAGAAGTTCTACGCTATCCCTAAGTATAGTAACAGGGAGGGATCTGGGGCGGGATGGTATAAAGCACACAGACCTCACGCCTAGAAGTTCTACGCTATCCCTAAGTATAGTAACAGGGAGGGATCTGGGGCGGGACGGTATAAAGCACACAGACCTCACGCCTAGAAGTTCTACGCTATCCCTAAGTATAGTAACAGGGAAGGGATCTGGGGCGGGACGGTATAAAGCACACAGACCTCACGCCTAGAAGTCCTACGCTATCCCTAAGTATAGTAACAGGGGAGGGATCTGGGGCGGGACGGTATAAAGCACACAGGCCTCACGCCTAGAAGTTCTACGCTATCCCTAAGTATAGTAACAGGGAGGGGATCTGGGGCGGGATGGTATAAAGCACACAGACCCCACGCCTAGAAGTTCTACGCTATCCCTAAGTATAGTAACAGGGAAGGGATCTGGGGCGGGACGGTATAAAGCACACAGACCCCACGCCTAGAAGTTCTACGCTATCCCTAAGTATAGTCACGGGGAGGGATCTGGGGCGGGACGGTATAAAGCACACAGACCTCACGCCTAGAAGTTCTACGCTATCCCTAAGTATAGTAACAGGGAGGGATCTGGGGCGGGATGGTATAAAGCACACAGACCCCACGCCTAGAAGTTCTACGCTATCCCTAAGTATAGTAACAGGGAAGGGATCTGGGGCGGGACGGTATAAAGCACACAGACCCCACGCCTAGAAGTTCTACGCTATCCCTAAGTATAGTAACAGGGAAGGGATCTGGGGCGGGACGGTATAAAGCACACAGACCCCACGCCTAGAAGTTCTACGCTATCCCTAAGTATAGTAACAGGGAAGGGATCTGGGGCAGGATGGTATAAAGAACACACACCTCACGCCTAGAAGTTCTACGCTATCCCTAAGTATAGTAACAGGGAAGGGATCTGGGGCGGGATGGTATAAAGCACACAGACCTCACGCCTAGAAGTTCTACGCTATCCATAAGTATAGTAACAGGGAGGGATCTGGGGCGGGACGGTATAAAGCACACAGACCTCACGCCTAGAAGTTCTACGCTATCCCTAAGTATAGTAACAGGGAGGGATCTGGGGCGGATGGTATAAAGCAAACAGGCCTCACGCCTAGAAGTTCTACGCTATCCCTAAGTATAGTAACAGGGAGGGGATCTGGGGCGGGATGGTATAAAGCACACAGGCCTCACGCCTAGAAGTTCTACGCTATCCCTAAGTATAGTAACAGGGAAGGGATCTGGGGTGGGACGGTATAAAGCACACAGGCCTCACGCCTAGAAGTTCTACGCTATCCCTAAGTATAGTAACAGGGAGGGGATCTGGGGCGGGATGGTATAAAGCACACAGACCCCACGCCTAGAAGTTCTACGCTATCCCTAAGTATAGTAACAGGGAAGGGATCTGGGGCGGGATGGTATAAAGCACACAGACCCCACGCCTAGAAGTTCTACGCTATCCCTAAGTATAGTAACGGGGAAGGGATCTGGGGCGGGATGGTATAAAGCACACAGACCCCACGCCTAGAAGTTCTACGCTATCCCTAAGTATAGTAACAGGGAAGGGATCTGGGGCGGGATGGTATAAAGCACACAGAACCCACGCCTAGAAGTTCTACGCTATCCCTAAGTATAGTAACAGGGAGGGATCTGGGGCGGGACGGTATAAAGCACACAGACCTCACGCCTAGAAGTTCTACGCTATCCCTAAGTATAGTTACGGGGAAGGGATCTGGGGCGGGATGGTATAAAGCACACAGACCTCACGCCTAGAAGTCCTACGCTATCCCTAAGTATAGTAACAGGGAGGGATCTGGGGCGGGACGGTATAAAGCACACAGACCCCACGCCTAGAAGTTCTACGCTATCCCTAAGTATAGTAACAGGGAAGGGATCTGGGGCGGGATGGTATAAAGCACACAGACCCCACGCCTAGAAGTTCTACGCTATCCCTAAGTATAGTAACAGGGAAGGGATCTGGGGCGGGACGGTATAAAGCACACAGACCCCACGCCTAGAAGTTCTACGCTATCCCTAAGTATAGTAACGGGGAGGGATCTGGGGCGGTACGGTATAAAGCACACAGACCCCACGCCTAGAAGTTCTACGCTATCCCTAAGTATAGTAACAGGGAGGGATCTGGGGCGGGACGGTATAAAGCACACAGACCCCACGCCTAGAAGTTCTACGCTATCCCTAAGTATAGTAACGGGGAGGGATCTGGGGCGGTACGGTATAAAGCACACAGACCCCACGCCTAGAAGTTCTACGCTATCCCTAAGTATAGTAACAGGGAGGGATCTGGGGCGGGACGGTATAAAGCACACAGACCCCACGGCTAGAAGTTCTACGCTATCCCTAAGTATAGTAACAGGGAGGGATCTGGGGCGGGACGGTATAAAGCACACAGACCCCACGGCTAGAAGTTCTACGCTATCCCTAAGTATAGTAACAGGGAAGGGATCTGGGGCGGGATGGTATAAAGCACACAGACCCCACGCCTAGAAGTTCTACGCTATCCCTAAGTATAGTAACAGGGAAGGGATCTGGGGCGGGACGGTATAAAGCACACAGACCCCACGCCTAGAAGTTCTACGCTATCCCTAAGTATAGTAACAGGGAGGGATCTGGGGTGGGACGGTATAAAGCACACAGACCTCACGCCTAGAAGTTCTACGCTATCCCTAAGTATAGTAACGGGAGGGATCTGGGGCGGGACGGTATAAAGCACACAGACCCCACGCCTAGAAGTTCTACGCTATCCCTAAGTATAGTAACAGGGAAGGGATCTGGGGTGGGACGGTATAAAGCACACAGACCTCACGCCTAGAAGTCCTACGCTATCCCTAAGTATAGTAACAGGGAGGGATCTGGGGCGGGATGGTATAAAGCACACAGGCCTCACGCCTAGAAGTTCTACGCTATCCCTAAGTATAGTAACAGGGAGGGGATCTGGGGCGGGACGGTATAAAGCACACAGACCCCACGCCTAGAAGTTCTACGCTATCCCTAAGTATAGTAACGGGGAAGGGATCTGGGGCGGGATGGTATAAAGCACACAGACCCCACGGCTAGAAGTTCTACGCTATCCCTAAGTATAGTAACAGGGAGGGATCTGGGGCGGGATAGTATAAAGCACACAGACCTCACGCCTAGGAGTTCTACGCTATCCCTAAGTATAGTAACAGGGAAGGGATCTGGGGCGGGATGGTATAAAGCACACAGACCTCACGCCTAGAAGTTCTACGTTATCCCTAAGTATAGTAACAGGGAAGGGATCTGGGGCGGGATGGTATAAAGCACACAGACCCCACGGCTAGAAGTTCTACGCTATCCCTAAGTATAGTAACAGGGAGGGATCTGGGGCGGGATAGTATAAAGCACACAGACCTCACGCCTAGAAGTTCTACGCTATCCCTAAGTATAGTAACGGGGAGGGATCTGGGGCGGGATGGTATAAAGCACACAGACCTCACGCCTAGAAGTTCTACGTTATCCCTAAGTATAGTAACGGGAGGGATCTGGGGCGGGACGGTATAAAGCACACAGGCCTCACGGCTAGAAGTTCTACGCTATCCCTAAGTATAGTAACAGGGAGGGGATCTGGGGCGGGACGGTATAAAGCACACAGACCTCACGCCTAGAAGTTCTACGCTATCCCTAAGTATAGTAACAGGGAAGGGATCTGGGGCGGGACGGTATAAAGCACACAGACCTCACGCCTAGAAGTTCTAAGCTATCCCTAAGTATAGTAACAGGGAGGGATCTGGGGCGGGATGGTATAAAGCACACAGACCTCACGCCTAGAAGTTCTACGCTATCCCTAAGTATAGTAACAGGGAGGGATCTGGGGCGGGATGGTATAAAGCACACAGACCTCACGCCTAGAAGTTCTACGCTATCCCTAAGTATAGTAACAGGGAGGGATCTGGGGCGGGACGGTATAAAGCACACAGACCTCACGCCTAGAAGTTCTACGCTATCCCTAAGTATAGTAACAGGGAGGGATCTGGGGCGGGATGGTATAAAGCACACAGGCCTCACGCCTAGAAGTTCTACGCTATCCCTAAGTATAGTAACAGGGAAGGGATCTGGGGCGGGATGGTATAAAGCACACAGACCTCACGGCTAGAAGTTCTACGCTATCCCTAAGTATAGTAACAGGGAAGGGATCTGGGGCGGGACGGTATAAAGCACACAGACCCCACGCCTAGAAGTTCTACGCTATCCCTAAGTATAGTAACAGGGAGGGATCTGGGGCAGGATGGTATAAAGCACACAGACCTCACGCCTAGAAGTTCTACGCTATCCATAAGTATAGTAACAGGGAGGGATCTGGGGCGGTACGGTATAAAGCACACAGACCCCACGCCTAGAAGTTCTACGCTATCCCTAAGTATAGTAACAGGGAGGGATCTGGGGCAGGATGGTATAAAGCACACAGACCCCACGGCTAGAAGTTCTACGCTATCCCTAAGTATAGTAACAGGGAAGGGATCTGGGGCGGGATAGTATAAAGCACACAGACCTCACGCCTAGAAGTTCTACGCTATCCCTAAGTATAGTAACAGGGAAGGGATCTGGGGCGGGACGGTATAAAGCACACAGACCTCACGCCTAGAAGTTCTACGCTATCCCTAAGTATAGTAACAGGGAAGGGATCTGGGGCGGGATAGTATAAAGCACACAGACCTCACGCCTAGAAGTTCTACGCTATCCCTAAGTATAGTAACAGGGAGGGGTCTGGGGCGGGACGGTATAAAGCACACAGACCCCACGCCTAGAAGTTCTACGCTATCCCTAAGTATAGTAACAGGGAGGGATCTGGGGCGGGATGGTATAAAGCACACAGACCTCACGCCTAGAAGTTCTACGCTATCCCTAAGTATAGTAACAGGGAGGGATCTGGGGCGGGATGGTATAAAGCACACAGACCTCACGCCTAGAAGTTCTACGTTATCCCTAAGTATAGTAACAGGGGAGGGATCTGGGGCGGGACGGTATAAAGCACACAGACCCCACGGCTAGAAGTTCTACGCTATCCCTAAGTATAGTAACAGGGAGGGATCTGGGGCGGGATGGTATAAAGCACACAGACCCCACGGCTAGAAGTTCTACGCTATCCCTAAGTATAGTAACAGGGAGGGATCTGGGGCGGGATGGTATAAAGCACACAGACCTCACGCCTAGAAGTTCTACGCTATCCCTAAGTATAGTAACAGGGAGGGATCTGGGGCGGGATGGTATAAAGCACACAGACCTCACGCCTAGAAGTTCTACGCTATCCCTAAGTATAGTAACAGGGAGGGATCTGGGGCGGGATGGTATAAAGCACACAGACCCCACGCCTAGAAGTTCTACGCTATCCCTAAGTATAGTAACAGGGAGGGATCTGGGGCGGGATGGTATAAAGCACACAGACCTCACGCCTAGAAGTTCTACGCTATCCCTAAGTATAGTAACAGGGGAGGGATCTGGGGCGGGATGGTATAAAGCACACAGACCCCACGGCTAGAAGTTCTACGCTATCCCTAAGTATAGTAACAGGGAGGGGATCTGGGGCGGGATGGTATAAAGCACACAGACCTCACGCCTAGAAGTTCTACGCTATCCCTAAGTATAGTAACAGGGAAGGGATCTGGGGCGGGATGGTATAAAGCACACAGACCTCACGCCTAGAAGTTCTACGCTATCCCTAAGTATAGTAACAGGGAAGGGATCTGGGGCGGGATAGTATAAAGCACACAGACCTCACGCCTAGAAGTTCTACGCTATCCCTAAGTATAGTAACAGGGAAGGGATCTGGGGCGGGACGGTATAAAGCACACAGACCCCACGCCTAGAAGTCCTACGCTATCCCTAAGTATAGTAACAGGGAAGGGATCTGGGGCGGGACGGTATAAAGCACACAGGCCTCACGCCTAGAAGTTCTACGCTATCCCTAAGTATAGTAACAGGGAGGGATCTGGGGCGGGATGGTATAAAGCACACAGGCCTCACGCCTAGAAGTTCTACGCTATCCCTAAGTATAGTAACAGGGAGGAATCTGGGGCGGGATGGTATAAAGCACACAGACCTCACGCCTAGAAGTTCTACGCTATCCCTAAGTATAGTAACAGGGGAGGGATCTGGGGCGGGACGGTATAAAGCACACAGGCCTCACGCCTAGAAGTTCTACGCTATCCCTAAGTATAGTAACAGGAAGGGATCTGGGGCGGGACGGTATAAAGCACACAGACCTCACGCCTAGAAGTTCTACGCTATCCCTAAGTATAGTAACAGGGAAGGATCTGGGGCGGGATGGTATAAAGCACACAGACCCCACGCCTAGAAGTTCTACGCTATCCCTAAGTATAGTAACAGGGAGGGATCTGGGGCGGGACGGTATAAAGCACACAGACCTCACGGCTAGAAGTTCTACGCTATCCCTAAGTATAGTAACAGGGAAGGGATCTGGGGCGGGACGGTATAAAGCACACAGACCCCACGGCTAGAAGTTCTACGCTATCCCTAAGTATAGTAACAGGGAGGGATCTGGGGCGGGACGGTATAAAGCACACAGACCTCACGCCTAGAAGTTCTACGCTATCCCTAAGTATAGTAACAGGGAGGGGATCTGGGGCGGGATGGTATAAAGCACACAGACCCCACGGCTAGAAGTTCTACGCTATCCCTAAGTATAGTAACAGGGAAGGGATCTGGGGCGGGACGGTATAAAGCACACAGACCCCACGGCTAGAAGTTCTACGCTATCCCTAAGTATAGTAACAGGGAAGAGATCTGGGGCGGGACGGTATAAAGCACACAGACCCCACGCCTAGAAGTTCTACGCTATCCCTAAGTATAGTAACAGGGAAGGGATCTGGGGCGGGACGGTATAAAGCACACAGGCCTCACGCCTAGAAGTTCTACGCTATCCCTAAGTATAGTAACAGGGAAGGGATCTGGGGCGGGATGGTATAAAGCACACAGACCCCACGCCTAGAAGTTCTACGCTATCCCTAAGTATAGTAACAGGGAGGGGATCTGGGGCGGGACGGTATAAAGCACACAGACCTCACGCCTAGAAGTTCTACGCTATCCCTAAGTATAGTAACAGGGAAGGGATCTGGGGGGGGATGGTATAAAGCACACAGACCTCACGCCTAGAAGTTCTACGCTATCCCTAAGTATAGTAACAGGGAAGGGATCTGGGGCGGGATGGTATAAAGCACACAGACCCCACGCCTAGAAGTTCTATGCTATCCCTAAGTATAGTAACAGGGGAGGGATCTGGGGCGGTACGGTATAAAGCACACAGACCCCACGCCTAGAAGTTCTACGCTATCCCTAAGTATAGTAACAGGGAAGGATCTGGGGCGGGACGGTATAAAGCACACAGACCTCACGCCTAGAAGTTCTACGCTATCCCTAAGTATAGTAACAGGGTGGGATCTGGGGCGGGATGGTATAAAGCACACAGGCCTCACGCCTAGAAGTTCTACGCTATCCCTAAGTATAGTAACAGGGAGGTATCTGGGGCGGGATGGTATAAAGCACACAGGCCTCACGCCTAGAAGTTCTACGCTATCCCTAAGTATAGTAACAGGGTGGGATCTGGGGCGGGACGGTATAAAGCACACAGGCCTCACGCCTAGAAGTTCTACGCTATCCCTAAGTATAGTAACAGGGAAGGGATCTGGGGCGGGATGCTATAAAGCACACAGACCCCACGGCTAGAAGTTCTACGCTATCCTTAAGTATAGTAACAGGGAGGGATCTGGGGCGGGACGGTATAAAGCACACAGACCTCACGGCTAGAAGTTCTACGCTATCCCTAAGTATAGTAACAGGGAGGGATCTGGGGCGGGATGGTATAAAGCACACAGACCCCACGCCTAGAAGTTCTATGCTATCCCTAAGTATAGTAACAGGGGAGGGATCTGGGGCGGTACGGTATAAAGCACACAGACCCCACGGCTAGAAGTTCTACGCTATCCCTAAGTATAGTAACAGGGAGGGGTCTGGGGCGGGACGGTATAAAGCACACAGACCTCACGGCTAGAAGTTCTACGCTATCCCTAAGTATAGTAACAGGGAGGGATCTGGGGCGGGACGGTATAAAGCACACAGACCCCACGGCTAGAAGTCCTACGCTATCCCTAAGTATAGTAACAGGGAAGGGATCTGGGGCGGGATGGTATAAAGCACACAGACCCCACGCCTAGAAGTTCTACGCTATCCCTAAGTATAGTAACAGGGGAGGGATCTGGGGCGGGATGGTATAAAGCACACAGACCCCACGGCTAGAAGTTCTACGCTATCCCTAAGTATAGTAACAGGGAGGGATCTGGGGCGGGATGGTATAAAGCACACAGGCCCCACGGCTAGAAGTTCTACGCTATCCCTAAGTATAGTAACAGGGAGGGATCTGGGGCGGGATGGTATAAAGCACACAGACCTCACGCCTAGAAGTTCTACGCTATCCCTAAGTATAGTAACAGGGAGGGATCTGGGGCGGGACGGTATAAAGCACACAGGCCTCACGCCTAGAAGTCCTACGCTATCCCTAAGTATAGTAACAGGGAAGGGATCTGGGGCGGGACGGTATAAAGCACACAGACCTCACGCCTAGAAGTCCTACGCTATCCCTAAGTATAGTAACAGGGAGGGATCTGGAGCGGGATGGTATAAAGCACACAGACCTCACGCCTAGAAGTCCTACGCTATCCCTAAGTATAGTAACAGGGAGGGATCTGGGGCGGGATGGTATAAAGCACACAGACCTCACGCCTAGAAGTCCTACGCTATCCCTAAGTATAGTAACAGGGAAGGATCTGGGGCGGGACGGTATAAAGCACACAGGCCTCACGCCTAGAAGTTCTACGCTATCCCTAAGTATAGTAACAGGGAGGGATCTGGGGCGGGATGGTATAAAGCACACAGACCCCACGCCTAGAAGTTCTACGCTATCCCTAAGTATAGTAACAGGGAGGGATCTGGGGCGGGACGGTATAAAGCACACAGACCTCACGCCTAGAAGTTCTACGCTATCCCTAAGTATAGTAACAGGGAGGGATCTGGGGCGGGACGGTATAAAGCACACAGACCTCACGCCTAGAAGTTCTACGCTATCCCTAAGTATAGTAACAGGGAAGGGATCTGGGGCGGGACGGTATAAAGCACACAGGCCTCACGCCTAGAAGTTCTACGCTATCCCTAAGTATAGTAACAGGAAGGGATCTGGGGCGGGACGGTATAAAGCACACAGGCCTCACGCCTAGAAGTTCTACGCTATCCCTAAGTATAGTAACAGGGAAGGGATCTGGGGCGGGACGGTATAAAGCACACAGACCCCACGCCTAGAAGTTCTACGCTATCCCTAAGTATAGTAACAGGGAAGGGATCTGGGGCGGGACGGTATAAAGCACACAGACCTCACGCCTAGAAGTTCTACGCTATCCCTAAGTATAGTAACAGGGAAGGGATCTGGGGCGGGACGGTATAAAGCACACAGACCTCACGCCTAGAAGTTCTACGCTATCCCTAAGTATAGTAACAGGGAGGGATCTGGGGCGGGACGGTATAAAGCACACAGACCCCACGCCTAGAAGTTCTACGCTATCCCTAAGTATAGTAACAGGGAGGGATCTGGGGCGGGATGGTATAAAGCACACAGGCCTCACGCCTAGAAGTTCTACGCTATCCCTAAGTATAGTAACAGGGAGGGATCTGGGGCGGGATGGTATAAAGCACACAGACCCCACGCCTAGAAGTTCTACGCTATCCCTAAGTATAGTAACAGGGAGGGATCTGGGGCGGGATGGTATAAAGCACACAGACCTCACGCCTAGAAGTTCTACGCTATCCCTAAGTATAGTAACAGGGAAGGGATCTGGGGCGGGACGGTATAAAGCACACAGACCTCACGCCTAGAAGTTCTACGCTATCCCTAAGTATAGTAACAGGGAGGGATCTGGGGCGGGACGGTATAAAGCACACAGACCTCACGGCTAGAAGTTCTACGCTATCCCTAAGTATAGTAACAGGGAGGGATCTGGGGCGGGACGGTATAAAGCACACAGGCCTCACGCCTAGAAGTCCTACGCTATCCCTAAGTATAGTAACAGGGAAGGGATCTGGGGCGGGATGGTATAAAGCACACAGACCTCACGCCTAGAAGTCCTGCGCTATCCCTAAGTATAGTAACAGGGAGGGATCTGGGGCGGGACGGTATAAAGCACACAGACCTCACGCCTAGAAGTTCTACGCTATCCCTAAGTATAGTAACAGGGAGGGATCTGGGGCGGGACGGTATAAAGCACACAGACCTCACGGCTAGAAGTTCTACGCTATCCCTAAGTATAGTAACAGGGAAGGGATCTGGGGCGGGATGGTATAAAGCACACAGACCCCACGCCTAGAAGTTCTACGCTATCCCTAAGTATAGTAACAGGGAGGGATCTGGGGCGGGATGGTATAAAGCACACAGACCCCACGCCTAGAAGTTCTACGCTATCCCTAAGTATAGTAACAGGGAAGGGATCTGGGGCGGGATGGTATAAAGCACACAGACCCCACGCCTAGAAGTTCTACGCTATCCCTAAGTATAGTAACAGGGAAGGGATCTGGGGCGGGATGGTATAAAGCACACAGACCTCACGCCTAGAAGTTCTACGCTATCCCTAAGTATAGTAACAGGGAGGGATCTGGGGCGGGACGGTATAAAGCACACAGACCTCACGCCTAGAAGTTCTACGCTATCCCTAAGTATAGTAACAGGGAAGGGATCTGGGGCGGGACGGTATAAAGCATACAGACCTCACGGCTAGAAGTTCTACGCTATCCCTAAGTATAGTAACAGGGAGGGATCTGGGGCGGGATGGTATAAAGCACACAGGCCTCACGCCTAGAAGTTCTACGCTATCCCTAAGTATAGTAACAGGGAGGGATCTGGGGCGGGATGGTATAAAGCACACAGACCTCACGCCTAGAAGTTCTACGCTATCCCTAAGTATAGTAACAGGAAGGGATCTGGGGCGGGATGGTATAAAGCACACAGACCTCACGCCTAGAAGTTCTACGCTATCCCTAAGTATAGTAACAGGGAGGGATCTGGGGCGGGATGGTATAAAGCACACAGACCTCACGCCTAGAAGTTCTACGCTATCCCTAAGTATAGTAACAGGGAGGGGATCTGGGGCGGGATGGTATAAAGCACACAGACCCCACGCCTAGAAGTTCTACGCTATCCCTAAGTATAGTAACAGGGAGGGATCTGGGGCGGGATGGTATAAAGCACACAGACCTCACGGCTAGAAGTTCTACGCTATCCCTAAGTATAAGTAACAGGGAGGGATCTGGGGCGGGATGGTATAAAGCACACAGACCTCACGCCTAGAAGTTCTACGCTATCCCTAAGTATAGTAACAGGGAAGGGATCTGGGGCGGGATGGTATAAAGCACACAGGCCCCACGGCTAGAAGTTCTACGCTATCCCTAAGTATAGTAACAGGGAGGGATCTGGGGCGGGATGGTATAAAGCACACAGACCCCACGCCTAGAAGTTCTACGCTATCCCTAAGTATAGTAACAGGGAGGGATCTGGGGCGGGACGGTATAAAGCACACAGACCCCACGCCTAGAAGTTCTACGCTATCCCTAAGTATAGTAACAGGGAAGGGATCTGGGGCGGGATGGTATAAAGCACACAGACCTCACGCCTAGAAGTTCTACGCTATCCCTAAGTATAGTAACGGGAGGGATCTGGGGCGGGACGGTATAAAGCACACAGACCTCACGCCTAGAAGTTCTACGCTATCCCTAAGTATAGTAACAGGGAGGGATCTGGGGCGGGATGGTATAAAGCACACAGACCTCACGCCTAGAAGTCCTACGCTATCCCTAAGTATAGTAACAGGGAAGGGATCTGGGGCGGGATGGTATAAAGCACACAGACCTCACGCCTAGAAGTTCTACGCTATCCCTAAGTATAGTAACAGGGAGGGATCTGGGGCGGGACGGTATAAAGCACACAGACCCCACGCCTAGAAGTTCTACGCTATCCCTAAGTATAGTAACAGGGAAGGGATCTGGGGCGGGATGGTATAAAGCACACAGACCTCACGCCTAGAAGTTCCACGCTATCCCTAAGTATAGTAACAGGGAGGGATCTGGGGCGGGACGGTATAAAGCACACAGACCTCACGGCTAGAAGTTCTACGCTATCCCTAAGTATAGTAACAGGGAGGGATCTGGGGCGGGATGGTATAAAGCACACAGACCTCACGCCTAGAAGTCCTACGCTATCCCTAAGTATAGTAACAGGGAAGGGATCTGGGGCGGGACGGTATAAAGCACACAGACCTCACGGCTAGAAGTTCTACGCTATCCCTAAGTATAGTAACAGGGAGGGATCTGGGGCGGGACGGTATAAAGCACACAGACCCCACGGCTAGAAGTTCTACGCTATCCCTAAGTATAGTAACAGGAAGGGATCTGGGGCGGGATGGTATAAAGCACACAGACCTCACGCCTAGAAGTTCTACGCTATCCCTAAGTATAGTAACAGGGAAGGGATCTGGGGCGGGACGGTATAAAGCACACAGACCCCACGGCTAGAAGTTCTACGCTATCCCTAAGTATAGTAACAGGGAGGGATCTGGGGCGGGACGGTATAAAGCACACAGACCTCACGCCTAGAAGTTCTACGCTATCCCTAAGTATAGTAACAGGGGAGGGATCTGGGGCGGGATGGTATAAAGCACACAGACCTCACGCCTAGAAGTTCTACGCTATCCCTAAGTATAGTAACAGGGAAGGGATCTGGGGCGGGATGGTATAAAGCACACAGACCCCACGGCTAGAAGTTCTACGCTATCCCTAAGTATAGTAACAGGGAGGGGATCTGGGGCGGGACGGTATAAAGCACACAGACCCCACGGCTAGAAGTTCTACGCTATCCCTAAGTATAGTAACAGGGAGGGATCTGGGGCGGGACGGTATAAAGCACACAGACCCCACGCCTAGAAGTCCTACGCTATCCCTAAGTATAGTAACAGGGAGGGGATCTGGGGCGGGACGGTATAAAGCACACAGACCTCACGCCTAGAAGTTCTACGCTATCCCTAAGTATAGTAACAGGAAGGGATCTGGGGCGGGATGGTATAAAGCACACAGACCTCACGCCTAGAAGTTCTACACTATCCCTAAGTATAGTAACAGGAAGGGATCTGGGGCGGGACGGTATAAAGCACACAGACCCCACGCCTAGAAGTTCTACGCTATCCCTAAGTATAGTAACAGGGAGGGATCTGGGGCGGGACGGTATAAAGCACACAGACCCCACGCCTAGAAGTTCTACGCTATCCCTAAGTATAGTAACAGGGAGGGATCTGGGGCGGGACGGTATAAAGCACACAGACCTCACGCCTAGAAGTTCTACGCTATCCCTAAGTATAGTAACAGGGAGGGATCTGGGGGGGATGGTATAAAGCACACAGACCTCACGCCTAGAAGTTCTACGCTATCCCTAAGTATAGTAACAGGGAAGGGATCTGGGGTGGGACGGTATAAAGCACACAGACCCCACGGCTAGAAGTTCTACGCTATCCCTAAGTATAGTAACAGGGAAGGGATCTGGGGCGGGACGGTATAAAGCACACAGACCCACGCCTAGAAGTTCTACGCTATCCCTAAGTATAGTAACAGGGAGGGGTCTGGGGCGGGATGGTATAAAGCACACAGACCATACGCCTAGAAGTTCTACGCTATCCCTAAGTATAGTAACAGGGAGGGATCTGGGGCGGGACGGTATAAAGCACACAGGCCTCACGCCTAGAAGTTCTACACTATCCCTAAGTATAGTAACAGGGAAGGGATCTGGGGCGGGATGGTATAAAGCACACAGGCCTCACGCCTAGAAGTTCTACGCTATCCCTAAGTATAGTAACAGGGAGGGATCTGGGGCGGGATGGTATAAAGCACACAGACCTCACGCCTAGAAGTTCTACGTTATCCCTAAGTATAGTAACAGGAAGGGATCTGGGGCGGGATGGTATAAAGCACACAGGCCCCACGCCTAGAAGTTCTACGCTATCCCTAAGTATAGTAACAGGAAGGGATCTGGGGCGGGATGGTATAAAGCACACAGACCCCACGGCTAGAAGTTCTACGCTATCCCTAAGTATAGTAACAGGGAGGGATCTGGGGCGGGATGGTATAAAGCACACAGACCCCACGGCTAGAAGTTCTACGCTATCCCTAAGTATAGTAACAGGGAGGGATCTGGGGCGGGATGGTATAAAGCACACAGACCCCACGCCTAGAAGTTCTACGCTATCCCTAAGTATAGTAACAGGGAAGGGATCTGGGGCGGGATGGTATAAAGCACACAGGCCCCACGCCTAGAAGTTCTACGCTATCCCTAAGTATAGTAACAGGAAGGGATCTGGGGCGGGATGGTATAAAGCACACAGACCCCACGGCTAGAAGTTCTACGCTATCCCTAAGTATAGTAACAGGAAGGGATCTGGGGCGGGATGGTATAAAGCACACAGACCTCACGCCTAGAAGTTCTACGCTATCCCTAAGTATAGTAACAGGGAGGGATCTGGGGCGGGATGGTATAAAGCACACAGACCCCACGGCTAGAAGTTCTACGCTATCCCTAAGTATAGTAACAGGGAGGGGTCTGGGGCGGGATGGTATAAAGCACACAGACCCCACGCCTAGAAGTTCTACGCTATCCTAAGTATAGTAACAGGGAAGGGATCTGGGGCGGGATGGTATAAAGCACACAGACCTCACGCCTAGAAGTTCTACGCTATCCCTAAGTATAGTAACAGGGAGGGATCTGGGGCGGGATGGTATTAAAGCACACAGACCTCACGCCTAGAAGTTCTACGCTATCCCTAAGTATAGTAACAGGGAGGGATCTGGGGCGGGACGGTATAAAGCACACAGGCCTCACGCCTAGAAGTTCTACACTATCCCTAAAGTATAGTAACAGGGAAGGGATCTGGGGCGGGATGGTATAAAGCACACAGGCCCCACGCCTAGAAGTTCTACGCTATCCCTAAGTATAGTAACAGGGAAGGGATCTGGGGCGGGATGGTATAAAGCACACAGACCTCACGCCTAGAAGTCCTACGCTATCCCTAAGTATAGTAACAGGGAAGGGATCTGGGGCGGGATGGTATAAAGCACACAGACCTCACGCCTAGAAGTCCTACGCTATCCCTAAGTATAGTAACAGGAAGGGATCTGGGGCGGGATGGTATAAAGCACACAGACCTCACGCCTAGAAGTTCTACGCTATCCCTAAGTATAGTAACAGGGAGGGATCTGGGGCGGGATGGTATAAAGCACACAGACCTCACGGCTAGAAGTTCTACGCTATCCCTAAGTATAGTAACAGGGAGGGATCTGGGGCGGGACGGTATAAAGCACACAGACCCCACGGCTAGAAGTTCTACGCTATCCCTAAGTATAGTAACAGGGAGGGATCTGGGGCGGACGGTATAAAGCACACAGACCCCACGCCTAGAAGTTCTACGCTATCCCTAAGTATAGTAACAGGGAGGGATCTGGGGCGGGACGGTATAAAGCACACAGACCCCACGCCTAGAAGTTCTACGCTATCCCTAAGTATAGTAACAGGGAGGGATCTGGGCGGGATGGTATAAAGCACACAGACCTCACGGCTAGAAGTTCTACGCTATCCCTAAGTATAGTAACAGGGAAGGGATCTGGGGCGGGATGGTATAAAGCACACAGGCCTCACGCCTAGAAGTTCTACACTATCCCTAAGTATAGTAACAGGGAGGGATCTGGGGCGGGACGGTATAAAGCACACAGACCTCACGCCTAGAAGTCCTACGCTATCCCTAAGTATAGTAACAGGAAGGGATCTGGGGCGGGATGGTATAAAGCACACAGACCCCACGCCTAGAAGTTCTACGCTATCCCTAAGTATAGTAACAGGGAAGGGATCTGGGGCGGGACGGTATAAAGCACACAGACCTCACGCCTAGAAGTCCTACGCTATCCCTAAGTATAGTAACAGGGAGGGATCTGGGGCGGGACGGTATAAAGCACACAGACCCCACGCCTAGAAGTTCTACGCTATCCCTAAGTATAGTAACAGGGAGGGATCTGGGGCGGGACGGTATAAAGCACACAGGCCTCACGCCTAGAAGTTCTACGCTATCCCTAAGTATAGTTACGGGAAGGGATCTGGGGCGGGATGGTATAAAGCACACAGACCTCACGCCTAGAAGTCCTACGCTATCCCTAAGTATAGTAACAGGGAGGGATCTGGGGCGGGATGGTATAAAGCACACAGGCCTCACGCCTAGAAGTTCTACGCTATCCCTAATATAGTAACAGGGAAGGGATCTGGGGCGGGACGGTATAAAGCACACAGACCCCACGCCTAGAAGTTCTACGCTATCCCTAAGTATAGTAACAGGGAGGGATCTGGGGCGGGATGGTATAAAGCACACAGACTTCACACCTAGAAGTTCTACGCTATCCCTAAGTATAGTAACAGGGAAGGGATCTGGGGCGGGACGGTATAAAGCACACAGACCCCACGCCTAGAAGTTCTACGCTATCCCTAAGTATAGTAACAGGGAGGGATCTGGGGTGGGACGGTATAAAGCACACAGACCTCACGCCTAGAAGTCCTACGCTATCCCTAAGTATAGTAACAGGGAGGGATCTGGGGCGGGATGGTATAAAGCACACAGACCTCACGCCTAGAAGTTCTACGCTATCCCTAAGTATAGTAACAGGGAGGGATCTGGGCGGGACGGTATAAAGCACACAGACCTCACGCCTAGAAGTTCTACGCTATCCCTAAGTATAGTAACAGGGAGGGATCTGGGGCGGGATGGTATAAAGCACACAGACCTCACGCCTAGAAGTTCTACGCTATCCCTAAGTATAGTAACAGGGAAGGGATCTGGGGCGGGACGGTATAAAGCACACAGACCCCACGCCTAGAAGTTCTACGCTATCCCTAAGTATAGTAACAGGGAGGGATCTGGGGCGGGATGGTATAAAGCACACAGACCTCACGCCTAGAAGTTCTACGCTATCCCTAAGTATAGTAACAGGGAAGGGATCTGGGGCGGGATGGTATAAAGCACACAGACCCCACGCCTAGAAGTTCTACGCTGTCCCTAAGTATAGTAACAGGGAGGGATCTGGGGCGGGACGGTATAAAGCACACAGGCCTCACGCCTAGAAGTTCTACGCTATCCCTAAGTATAGTAACAGGGAGGGATCTGGGCGGGATGGTATAAAGCACACAGCCTCACGCCTAGAAGTTCTACGCTATCCCTAAGTATAGTAACAGGGAAGGATCTGGGCGGGACGGTATAAAGCACACAGACCTCACGGCTAGAAGTTCTACGCTATCCCTAAGTATAGTAACAGGGGAGGGATCTGGGGCGGGACGGTATAAAGCACACAGACCTCACGCCTAGAAGTCCTACGCTATCCCTAAGTATAGTAACAGGGAGGGATCTGGGGCGGGATGGTATAAAGCACACAGACCTCACGCCTAGAAGTTCTACGCTATCCCTAAGTATAGTCACAGGGAGGGATCTGGGGCGGGATGGTATAAAGCACACAGACCTCACGCCTAGAAGTTCTACGCTATCCCTAAGTATAGTAACAGGGAAGGGATCTGGGGCGGGATGGTATAAAGCACACAGGCCTCACGCCTAGAAGTTCTACGCTATCCCTAAGTATAGTAACAGGGAAGGGATCTGGGGCGGGATGGTATAAAGCACACAGACCTCACGGCTAGAAGTTCTACGCTATCCCTAAGTATAGTAACAGGGAGGGATCTGGGGCGGGATGGTATAAAGCACACAGACCCCACGCCTAGAAGTTCTACGCTATCCCTAAGTATAGTAACAGGGAGGGGATCTGGGCGGGATGGTATAAAGCACACAGACCCCACGCCTAGAAGTTCTACGCTATCCCTAAGTATAGTAACAGGGGAGGGATCTGGGGCGGTACGGTATAAAGCACACAGACCTCACGCCTAGAAGTTCTACGCTATCCCTAAGTATAGTAACAGGGAAGGGATCTGGGGCGGGATGGTATAAAGCACACAGACCTCACGCCTAGAAGTTCTACGCTATCCCTAAGTATAGTAACAGGGGAGGGATCTGTGGCGGTACGGTATAAAGCACACAGACCTCACGCCTAGAAGTTCTACGCTATCCCTAAGTATAGTAACAGGGAGGGATCTGGGGCGGGATGGTATAAAGCACACAGACCCCACGGCTAGAAGTTCTACGCTATCCCTAAGTATAGTAACAGGGAAGGGATCTGGGGCAGGACGGTATAAAGCACACAGACCTCACGCCTAGAAGTTCTACGCTATCCCTAAGTATAGTAACAGGGAAGGGATCTGGGGCGGGACGGTATAAAGCACACAGACCTCACGCCTAGAAGTTCTACGCTATCCCTAAGTATAGTAACAGGGAAGGGATCTGGGGCGGGATGGTATAAAGCACACAGACCTCACGCCTAGAAGTTCTACGCTATCCCTAAGTATAGTAACAGGGAAGGGATCTGGGGCGGGATGGTATAAAGCACACAGACCTCACGCCTAGAAGTTCTACGCTATCCCTAAGTATAGTAACAGGGGAGGGATCTGGGGCGGTACGGTATAAAGCACACAGACCTCACGCCTAGAAGTTCTACGCTATCCCTAAGTATAGTAACAGGGAGGGATCTGGGGCGGGATGGTATAAAGCACACAGACCCCACGCCTAGAAGTTCTACGCTATCCCTAAGTATAGTAACAGGGGAGGGATCTGGGGCGGTACGGTATAAAGCACACAGACCTCACGCCTAGAAGTTCTACGCTATCCCTAAGTATAGTAACAGGGAGGGATCTGGGGCGGGACGGTATAAAGCACACAGACCTCACGCCTAGAAGTTCTACGCTATCCCTAAGTATAGTAACAGGGAGGGATCTGGGGCGGGATGGTATAAAGCACACAGACCCCACGGCTAGAAGTTCTACGCTATCCCTAAGTATAGTAACAGGGAAGGGATCTGGGGCAGGACGGTATAAAGCACACAGACCTCACGCCTAGAAGTTCTACGCTATCCCTAAGTATAGTAACAGGGAAGGGATCTGGGGCGGGACGGTATAAAGCACACAGACCTCACGCCTAGAAGTTCTACGCTATCCCTAAGTATAGTAACAGGGAAGGGATCTGGGGCGGTACGGTATAAAGCACACAGACCTCACGCCTAGAAGTTCTACGCTATCCCTAAGTATAGTAACAGGGAGGGATCTGGGGCGGGATGGTATAAAGCACACAGACCCCACGCCTAGAAGTTCTACGCTATCCCTAAGTATAGTAACAGGGGAGGGATCTGGGGCGGTACGGTATAAAGCACACAGACCTCACGCCTAGAAGTTCTACGCTATCCCTAAGTATAGTAACAGGGAGGGATCTGGGGCGGGACGGTATAAAGCACACAGACCCCACGCCTAGAAGTTCTACGCTATCCCTAAGTATAGTAACAGGGGAGGGATCTGGGGCGGTACGGTATAAAGCACACAGACCCCACGCCTAGAAGTTCTACGCTATCCCTAAGTATAGTAACAGGGAAGGGATCTGGGGCGGGACGGTATAAAGCACACAGACCTCACGCCTAGAAGTTCTACGCTATCCCTAAGTATAGTAACAGGGAAGGGATCTGGGGCGGGACGGTATAAAGCACACAGACCTCACGCCTAGAAGTTCTACGCTATCCCTAAGTATAGTAACAGGGAGGGATCTGGGGCGGGATGGTATAAAGCACACAGACCCCACGGCTAGAAGTTCTACGCTATCCCTAAGTATAGTAACAGGAAGGGATCTGGGGCGGGATGGTATAAAGCACACAGACCTCACGCCTAGAAGTTCTACGCTATCCCTAAGTATAGTAACAGGGAGGGATCTGGGGCGGGACGGTATAAAGCACACAGACCTCACGCCTAGAAGTTCTACGCTATCCCTAAGTATAGTAACAGGGAGGGATCTGGGGCGGGACGGTATAAAGCACACAGACCCCACGCCTAGAAGTTCTACGCTATCCCTAAGTATAGTAACAGGGAAGGGATCTGGGGCGGGATGGTATAAAGCACACAGACCCCACGCCTAGAAGTTCTACGCTATCCCTAAGTATAGTAACAGGGAGGGATCTGGGGCGGGACGGTATAAAGCACACAGACCCCACGCCTAGAAGTTCTACGCTATCCCTAAGTATAGTAACAGGGAAGGGATCTGGGGCGGGATGGTATAAAGCACACAGACCCCACGCCTAGAAGTTCTACGCTATCCCTAAGTATAGTAACAGGGAGGGATCTGGGGCGGGATGGTATAAAGCACACAGGCCCCACGCCTAGAAGTTCTACGCTATCCCTAAGTATAGTAACAGGGAAGGGATCTGGGGCGGGATGGTATAAAGCACACAGGCCTCACGCCTAGAAGTTTCTACGCTATCCCTAAGTATAGTAACAGGGAGGGATCTGGGGTGGGACGGTATAAAGCACACAGACCCCACGCCTAGAAGTTCTACGCTATCCCTAAGTATAGTAACAGGGAAGGGATCTGGGGCGGGATGGTATAAAGCACACAGGCCTCACGCCTAGAAGTTCTACGCTATCCCTAAGTATAGTAACAGGAAGGGATCTGGGGCGGGATGGTATAAAGCACACAGACCCCACGGCTAGAAGTTCTACGCTATCCTAAGTATAGTAACAGGGAGGGATCTGAGGCGGGATGGTATAAAGCACACAGACCTCACGCCTAGAAGTTCTACGCTATCCCTAAGTATAGTAACAGGGAGGGATCTGGGGCGGGACGGTATAAAGCACACAGACCCCACGCCTAGAAGTTCTACGCTATCCCTAAGTATAGTAACAGGGAAGGGATCTGGGGCGGGATGGTATAAAGCACACAGGCCTCACGCCTAGAAGTTCTACGCTATCCCTAAGTATAGTAACAGGGAGGATCTGGGGCGGGATGGTATAAAGCACACAGACCCCACGCCTAGAAGTTCTACGCTATCCCTAAGTATAGTAACAGGGAGGGATCTGGGGCGGGATGGTATAAAGCACACAGACCTCACGCCTAGAAGTTCTACGCTATCCCTAAGTATAGTAACAGGGAGGGATCTGGGGCGGGACGGTATAAAGCACACAGACCCCACGCCTAGAAGTTCTACGCTATCCCTAAGTATAGTAACAGGGAAGGGATCTGGGGCGGGATGGTATAAAGCACACAGACCTCACGCCTAGAAGTTCTACGCTATCCCTAAGTATAGTAACAGGGAAGGGATCTGGGGCGGGATGGTATAAAGCACACAGACCCCACGCCTAGAAGTTCTACGCTATCCCTAAGTATAGTAACAGGGAGGGGATCTGGGGCGGGATGGTATAAAGCACACAGACCCCACGCCTAGAAGTTCTACGCTATCCCTAAGTATAGTAACAGGGGAGGGATCTGGGGCGGTACGGTATAAAGCACACAGACCTCACGCCTAGAAGTTCTACGCTATCCCTAAGTATAGTAACAGGGAAGGGATCTGGGGCGGGATGGTATAAAGCACACAGACCTCACGCCTAGAAGTTCTACGCTATCCCTAAGTATAGTAACAGGGGAGGGATCTGGGGCGGTACGGTATAAAGCACACAGACCTCACGCCTAGAAGTTCTACGCTATCCCTAAGTATAGTAACAGGGAGGGATCTGGGGCGGGATGGTATAAAGCACACAGACCCCACGGCTAGAAGTTCTACGCTATCCCTAAGTATAGTAACAGGGAAGGGATCTGGGGCAGGACGGTATAAAGCACACAGACCTCACGCCTAGAAGTTCTACGCTATCCCTAAGTATAGTAACAGGGAGGGATCTGGGGCGGGATGGTATAAAGCACACAGACCTCACGCCTAGAAGTTCTACGCTATCCCTAAGTATAGTAACAGGGAAGGGATCTGGGGCGGGATGGTATAAAGCACACAGACCTCACGCCTAGAAGTTCTACGCTATCCCTAAGTATAGTAACAGGGAAGGGATCTGGGGCGGGATGGTATAAAGCACACAGACCTCACGCCTAGAAGTTCTACGCTATCCCTAAGTATAGTAACAGGGGAGGGATCTGGGGCGGTACGGTATAAAGCACACAGACCTCACGGCTAGAAGTTCTACGCTATCCCTAAGTATAGTAACAGGGAGGGATCTGGGGCGGGATGGTATAAAGCACACAGACCCCACGCCTAGAAGTTCTACGCTATCCCTAAGTATAGTAACAGGGGAGGGATCTGGGGCGGTACGGTATAAAGCACACAGACCTCACGCCTAGAAGTTCTACGCTATCCCTAAGTATAGTAACAGGGAGGGATCTGGGGCGGGACGGTATAAAAGCACACAGACCTCACGCCTAGAAGTTCTACGCTATCCCTAAGTATAGTAACAGGGAGGGATCTGGGGCGGGATGGTATAAAGCACACAGACCCCACGGCTAGAAGTTCTACGCTATCCCTAAGTATAGTAACAGGGAAGGGATCTGGGGCAGGACGGTATAAAGCACACAGACCTCACGCCTAGAAGTTCTACGCTATCCCTAAGTATAGTAACAGGGAAGGGATCTGGGGCGGGACGGTATAAAGCACACAGACCTCACGCCTAGAAGTTCTACGCTATCCCTAAGTATAGTAACAGGGAAGGGATCTGGGGCGGTACGGTATAAAGCACACAGACCTCACGGCTAGAAGTTCTACGCTATCCCTAAGTATAGTAACAGGGAGGGGATCTGGGGCGGGATGGTATAAAGCACACAGACCCCACGCCTAGAAGTTCTACGCTATCCCTAAGTATAGTAACAGGGGAGGGATCTGGGGCGGTACGGTATAAAGCACACAGACCTCACGCCTAGAAGTTCTACGCTATCCCTAAGTATAGTAACAGGGAGGGATCTGGGGCGGGACGGTATAAAGCACACAGACCCCACGCCTAGAAGTTCTACGCTATCCCTAAGTATAGTAACAGGGAGGGATCTGGGGCGGTACGGTATAAAGCACACAGACCCCACGCCTAGAAGTTCTACGCTATCCCTAAGTATAGTAACAGGGAAGGGATCTGGGGCGGGACGGTATAAAGCACACAGACCTCACGCCTAGAAGTTCTACGCTATCCCTAAGTATAGTAACAGGGAGGGATCTGGGGCGGGATGGTATAAAGCACACAGACCTCACGCCTAGAAGTTCTACGCTATCCCTAAGTATAGTAACAGGGAAGGGATCTGGGGCGGGACGGTATAAAGCACACAGACCTCACGCCTAGAAGTTCTACGCTATCCCTAAGTATAGTAACAGGGAGGGATCTGGGGCGGGATGGTATAAAGCACACAGACCCCACGGCTAGAAGTTCTACGCTATCCCTAAGTATAGTAACAGGGAAGGGATCTGGGGCGGGATGGTATAAAGCACACAGACCTCACGCCTAGAAGTTCTACGCTATCCCTAAGTATAGTAACAGGGAGGGATCTGGGGCGGGACGGTATAAAGCACACAGACCTCACGCCTAGAAGTTCTACGCTATCCCTAAGTATAGTAACAGGGAGGGATCTGGGGCGGGACGGTATAAAGCACACAGACCCCACGCCTAGAAGTTCTACGCTATCCCTAAGTATAGTAACAGGGAAGGGATCTGGGGCGGGATGGTATAAAGCACACAGACCCCACAGCCTAGAAGTTCTACGCTATCCCTAAGTATAGTAACAGGGAGGGATCTGGGGCGGGACGGTATAAAGCACACAGACCCCACGCCTAGAAGTTCTACGCTATCCCTAAGTATAGTAACAGGGAAGGGATCTGGGGCGGGATGGTATAAAGCACACAGACCCCACGCCTAGAAGTTCTACGCTATCCCTAAGTATAGTAACAGGGAAGGGATCTGGGGCGGGACGGTATAAAGCACACAGACCTCACGCCTAGAAGTTCTACGCTATCCCTAAGTATAGTAACAGGGAGGGATCTGGGGCGGGACGGTATAAAGCACACAGACCCCACGCCTAGAAGTTCTACGCTATCCCTAAGTATAGTAACAGGGAAGGGATCTGGGGCGGGATGGTATAAAGCACACAGGCCTCACGCCTAGAAGTTCTACGCTATCCCTAAGTATAGTAACAGGGAAGGGATCTGGGGCGGGATGGTATAAAGCACACAGACCCCACGGCTAGAAGTTCTACGCTATCCCTAAGTATAGTAACAGGGAGGGATCTGAGGCGGGATGGTATAAAGCACACAGACCTCACGCCTAGAAGTTCTACGCTATCCCTAAGTATAGTAACAGGGAGGGATCTGGGGCGGGACGGTATAAAGCACACAGACCCCACGCCTAGAAGTTCTACGCTATCCCTAAGTATAGTAACAGGGAAGGGATCTGGGGCGGGATGGTATAAAGCACACAGGCCTCACGCCTAGAAGTTCTACGCTATCCCTAAGTATAGTAACAGGGGAGGATCTGGGCGGGATGGTATAAAGCACACAGACCCCACGCCTAGAAGTTCTACGCTATCCCTAAGTATAGTAACAGGGAGGGATCTGGGGCGGGATGGTATAAAGCACACAGACCTCACGCCTAGAAGTTCTACGCTATCCCTAAGTATAGTAACAGGGAGGGATCTGGGGCGGGACGGTATAAAGCACACAGACCCCACGCCTAGAAGTTCTACGCTATCCCTAAGTATAGTAACAGGGAAGGGATCTGGGGCGGGATGGTATAAAGCACACAGACCCTCACGCCTAGAAGTTCTACGCTATCCCTAAGTATAGTAACAGGGAGGGATCTGGGGCGGGATGGTATAAAGCAAACAGGCCTCACGCCTAGAAGTTCTACGCTATCCCTAAGTATAGTAACAGGGAGGGGATCTGGGGCGGGATGGTATAAAGCACACAGACCTCACGCCTAGAAGTTCTACGCTATCCCTAAGTATAGTAACAGGGAGGGGATCTGGGGCGGGACGGTATAAAGCACACAGACCTCACGGCTAGAAGTTCTACGCTATCCCTAAGTATAGTAACAGG